>NC_081555.1:82101096-82225874 GCF_963082655.1 Stomoxys calcitrans | reverse complement strand
GATACGGATGTCGAGAAGCCTGACATAAGTCACTGTGTCAAGTATCATGGGAATCGGATAATAAGTGCGCTTTTCATGTGGCCAATACCTTAAATTGAGAGATCGATCTATATAGCAGCTATATTCGCTCAGGACTCAAGAAGTCAAAGCGGCAGATCGGTTTTAGAAATTTTAGATTTAGACCGTACTTAACATAGATATTGGAAGACATAGTGAAACACTACAAGCATAATTTCAGCTAAATCGGACAAAAATTGCGGCTTCCAAGGGCTCAAGAAGTCAAATCGGGAGATCGGTTTATATGGAAGCTATATCAGGTTATAGACCGTACTTAACACAGATATTGGAAGTCATAGTGAAAGACTACGTGCTGAATTTCAGCCAAATCGGACAAAAATTGCGGCTTCCAAGGGCTCAAGAAATCAAATCTGGAAAACGATTTATATGGGAGCTATATCATCAATATTAAGTATCTGTGCAAAATTTCAGGCGGCTAGCTTTACGCTTTCGACCGCTATCGTGATTTCGACAGACGGACATGGCTAGATCGACTCAGAACGTCGAGACGATCAAGAATATATACTTCATGGGGTCTTTGACCAATATTTAGAGGTGTTACAAACGGCATGACTAGGTTAGTATACCCTCATCCTATGGCGGTGGATATAAACAAATAAATTTTTATACTCAACACCGAAGGATGGGGTATATTCAATGTGTCATTCCGTTTGCAACACATCGAAATATTCGTTTCCGACTCTATAAAGTGTATATATTCTTGATCAGCGTAAAAATCTAAGACGATCTAGCCATGTACGACCGTCTGTCTGTTGAAATCACGCTAAAGTCTTTAAAAAAAAGAGTTGTTGAGCAGAAACTTTACACAGAATTTTTTTTGTCCATAAGCAGGTCAAGTTCGAAGATGGGCTTTATCGGACTATATCCTCATATAGCCCCCATATAGACCGATCCGACGATTCAGGGTCTTAGGCCCATAAATTCCTCATTTATTATCCGATTTTGCCGAAATTTGGGACAGTGAGTTGTGCAAGGCCACTCGACATCCTTCTTCAATTTGGCTCAGATCTGCCGTATAGACCGATCCTTCGATTTAAGGTCATGGGCCCATAAAAGGCGCATTTAATGTCCAACATTGTCGAAATTAGGGACAGTGAGTTAAGTTAGGCCCCTCGACCTCTTTCCGCAATATGGCCCAGATTGGTCTAGATTAGGATATAGCTGCCATATGGAACGATCTATCTATTTAAGGTTTTGGGACCATAAAAGTCGCATTTATTGTCCGCTTTCGCCCAAATTTGGGACAGTGAGTTGCGTTAGGGCCATCGACATCCTTCTTCAACTTGGTCCAGATCGGTTCGGATTTGAATATAGCTGGCATATAGACGAAACTCTCGATTTAAAGTCTTGGCCCCATAAAAGGCATATTTATAATCCGATTTCGCTGAAAATTGACACAGTGACTGATGTTAGACTTTTCGTCATCTGTGGCGAATATGGTTCAGATCGGTCTATATTTTGATATGGCTGCCAAAAAGACCAATATTTTGTTTTCCAAAATTGAACAATGATTTGTACTTATAAGACCACTCAATATCCGTGTCGAATTTGGTCCAAATCAGATCATATTTTGATAAAGCTGTTAAGAGGGCATAAAAGTGGTGGTTTACCCGTGGTGGTGGGTATCCAAAGTTCGGTCCGGCCGAACTTAACACATTTTTACTTGTTTATCGTCATTCTAGAGGGCGCAATTCTTATTGAATTTAGATGAAATTTTGCACAGTGTTTTTTTTTTGTGAGATCTGCTTATCTGAGAGATATATCAGATTTTAGATCAGTTCAGATCAAATTTGGCACTTATTTAAAAGATCACAGAAAGAGCTATATATAAATATGGACCGATATGTGGTCCATTTACAATCCCAACCCACCTACCTTTGTTGGAAGTATTTGTAAAAAATGTCAAAACCTAACTTAAGTTCTTCGCCCGTAAGTGGGCGTGCTTTCCACAGATAGACGGACGAACATGGCTAGATGGACTTAAAATGTCATGGCGATCAAGAACATATAACCTTTATGGGGTCTTAGACAAATATTTCGTTACAAATGGAATGACGGAGTTAGTATACCCTCATCCTATGGTGGAGGGTAGACAAAAGAACATATTTATCAATTGGTGGTAACACCAAAAAAATTTTTTTGATGTCAATGCAATCACACTTCTTGTGTAGCAATATCGCAGTTGAAATTACCCCAAAAACCCTCCTCAGCTACTTCAGGAAGTCTCTTAAAGAACTCAATAATTGACATTATCAAGTAAATAAAAATTAAAACACTCGCATCATCACAACTAATCTCAATGAAATGAATGGAACCCAATTAAGCGTGAATAGTATCCAACTTTTTTTGCCCACTTTGTTGTTCGTCGTGGCTCCCCATATGTTTGGTTGGTGGTCAATCAGGAAACACCAGCCTCAAACTTTGTAGTAGCCACGACATCCAATAATGTGTACTGCCCTCACGTAGGGCATAGCAAATATACCCGGGCAATAGCGTCAAATATTTGAAAAGACATCGAGCGGAAAGGCGGCCAACAAAAGTCCTGTGACATGTGCGAAAAGTCAATGCTTCCGTTTGCAAGATGAAACTTTGCAAAAAAAAAAATACAAGGAGTGCAAAAAGTTTGCTTTTATGGAATCCTGGGCATGTTATTGCATGTAAGTAAACACCAGTCAAATGGAAGACAACCCCAAGCCATTATTCCCTGCTCACCCGACAGAGAAGACAACAAATAACTCAAAGTTTTCCCCCCTCTGTTTACTTTCTCCCTCTGTCATATTGTGAAAAGTGATGTTATGAGGAATGTTGAGCTCCCAATCTTCTCGGGCAAAGTCAAGTTGATGTGGTTGTTGGCATTTTCTTCACATTGTGGTGACCTCGGGGTGTTAAACTATGTGACTAGGCAATTTTGGTTCAACGAAGCGTAATAAGTGCAAAACAAAAGTGAACATTAAGTGATTTTTTCCAGCTTTCTTCGCATGTACTTGTTTAGTATATAACAAGACGTCTGTGTTGCAAAAATGTCTTCCATTTAGTGTGCAAAGTTCAGAAATATATAAAGAAATTTTCCAACTTAGGGTGTGGTGCTGTACTTTCGACACAGTCTTTTGAAAAATGAAGTTGGCAAGAGAAATTACAACGTTATACAAACATAAAAAATATTCATGCAGATATAAGTAGAACTATAGCAGAAAAGTCCCCAGTAACAATTTTCTATGCCACTAATCTTCCAAAACTTTTCGTTAAATCTTAATAATCAATCAAGACAAAATTCATGACCACGAAATCTTAAAAATCAAAAATCCATAGCACCTCAATAAATTCAACAGCATTATAGGGGATAACTATCTCTCAGAATTCTTCTGATTTTCCCATCAGGGTTCGGACCCAGGCATTCAGATTAGCGGACATGCTAATCTCTGTGAAAGAGTGGCTCCAAGTCTTAATCACAAATATCATCAATATCCCAGCAAAAAAATCGCTTAATTTTCATCAGCTTTGTAAGGTAAGTTCAAGACACACAGCGCTACCGGAGCGCTTTATTCACTGATGAAATTATAAGGCAATGTCCCACGTAAATGCGCATCCACTATGTATTGAACTCAGCGCATGGCGAAGCATAAAATGGAGAATAGGAAATCATTAAGACCTCAGTGTTCATTTAAGATCGTTACATGCTCCGTAATTCATTGAAGATCGGTGCTTCCATGTCCACATATATGCACCCGCTTACGATAGAGAACCGAAAATGTGCTTGTTTCAGCACTAAAATTTTTTATATCGGAATAATCCATAGCGTTAGAACTATCATATTCTTCCACAACACAATTACTAAAAGTAGTGCCGAATTTTGCTCAAAAAACAATTACGCTTCGTAGTAGAACTTAAAGTATGCACACACAATTTTAGTGCTTTAAATTTTATGAACATTTTTTGCTGGTATGTGAGAGCTCTATATACTAAATGTGAACAGCACCAGACACTAAAATCTTCCTGGGTCTAAAAAAGTTCTAAAATTTCTTAAAAATTTTGATAAGTTTTGAAACACTGTAAAACATTGTGGAGGAAACAATGAGGAAACGTGATGAGTTTGTGACACAGCGCTTTTCTTCGAAGTAGTTTCTGTTACTTGGATGAATGTTTGCGCACAGAATTGTAAAACTGTGATTTATAACAACGTTTGGCAACTGACATTTAATTAACAGAAGACGAGTGTCTCCAGGAAAACTGTCTCACAACAGACAGAACGGGAGATTCTATGAAGTGCGAGTTGACATCGAAATGACAGTCATTTTATTATTAAACGTAATGAGTGATTTTTGCTCTGTACACAATGAAATTCCCCTAAGGAATTTTGATGATTAGAATTAGGGGAAAGAAGGAACCCGGCATAAAAATTATGTGATAAGTAGAATGTCATGAAGGCGGAGAATATGTCTGAAACGCTTTCGACGAAGTTTTCTACAAAAGTCTTATTTTATAGAAAATTTTATTGAAAATCAAATTTCAAAGGAACGGATGGACGGACATTTCTAGTACTAGAAATTTACTACAATCAAGTAAACATATAATTTGCATAGTCCGAAATAAATGACTCCTGCGTTACAAACAGAATGGACAAAATGAATAAAAAAATGTACATCGTCAATATCTTGTACTGATCGAAATAACTTTCGACATTACTTCATTTAATGCTACTGGTATTAAATGCTTTATATCTGCGATACTATATCCCAGCAAAAAAAAAACTGGCTGAATATTCATTATCAATCACATGGTTAAGCACTAAAGTCTTTTTGCATTGGAATAATCCATGAGTTAAGGTCAAAACAGAATGTGCGCGTTCAGCGTTGTGTTGAATAGTGCAACTCTGCAAACAAATACCAGAAAAGCAACGCGCAAAAATAAATTTTAACTTTGTCACCTAAAAATACTACCTTTCAGTCGTCAAGGATGACAATTCTTTAACTTTTACCTGTTACTTTTGAGAGATTTGTTTGCAGAGTTGCATTTTTCAACGCGAAAGCTGAAAGCACTCATTCTGTTTTGGCCCTTAGAACAAGTATATTTTTCTTCACACAATTACTAAAAATTAGCGGCGAATTCAGCGCTTAATGGTAGTGCTTGCAGTAAGATACACAAATTTTAGTGCTCCCGAATTTATGAAAATTTATTGCTGGACTCTTGTTTGAACCGTTAGTGGAGCGGACGGATTGTTATTTCACTCCGCAAGAATTTTCCGTAACTCGTAGTAGGTCATTTCTGGAAGAAAAATTTAAGTCACTCAAGGTATCCAATAGACGGTTGATGATCTGCGTCTGTTTCCAGTAGAGAGGCAGATCTAGAGCCCGGGAAGGCTTAGAATGGACTCCAAAGACCCAACAGCTGCGGTGCTGGTATCAGGCCATAGCATGTTATCTGTTACTGAAACCTCGACTGGTGGAGCGGGTGCTCCAGGCTCCAATAGCCGACAGACGTCTTCGAGTGTAAAGGACAAGGCTGAACCTATTCCTTCTTTGTATGCCTATAATTTGCCTAGGCCATCGGCCTTCCCCGGCAAAAACCAACACGCTCTTTAAGAGGTTGAAATAAACGAAGACGCATCGCTCTCAGGTTAATTGATAGGCTTGTTGCGAATGATCCTAAGACTCTGATAGATGATGACCTAAATTGGGCGCGGAGATTCGCTTCACAGGCTAACCCAAAGACTACACGTCTAGATTTAGAAACTGCACCGCAGTCAGCCAAACGGCTGCGGTCACCTGGAGGGCATTCCATGCCTAAAATAACTAGGGCGAACAACAGTAAGATGGGTTCAAGAACTTTTGCTAATATCGCTAGGAACAGTTTGGTGACGGCAGTTGTCGACAAGGGAGAAGAACAGGGCGACATACCTAGGAATAATTGGAGTGGAATAGTCAATGGACTGTCATCAGTATACTCCGATATCCTTGCGGAATTTCCTGGGTCTCCTCCAGTTTGTGATGATGCAGGCTGGTATCGGGGCCGATACAGACTAATTGCCTTCGGGGATCAACGCTCAATTGAAATGTATCGTTGTGCGCTAAAAGTGATTGGTGAGATCTGGCCAGTCAAGAAGGAAGATATTCCTTCCCGACCAATGCCACATGCTTGGATACCAAGGATTCCCTCAGATCCTGAATCGATACTTCGAAGACTGAGGGAATGTAATCCCAATCTTTCAACCACCAATTGGAAGATTGGTAGATTGGATGAGGCTGATCAGGAGACGACTCAAAAGTTGTTGCTGAACACATCGCAAAAATCTGGCGGATTGCAGAAGACTGAAAATCCTCCTTCCACAATCGAGACAGGAGGGGATGGCATCGAAACGGGACCCGACAAGGTGTGCTCCAGCGGGGAAGGTTGGAATTTAAAAAGTATTTCGACATCAGCAGCTTGTGAAGTACAGCGGTGAAATCCACTGAAACAGCCCTTCACGACCTAGTCGACTACATAGAGAGTTCACTCGCTATCAAGGAATATACAATGGTTGCATTTATTGACATTGAATGTGCTTTCATGTGTAAAACCGACGTCAATCATGAAGGAGTTTGAGTTTCTAGGTATCAACTCTACCGTTAGAATATTTATTAATAACTTACTCACTAAAAAATGCATTACGCAGGGTTGGGATCTGTGGATCTAAAAAGATGGATCAGCGGAGGAACTCCTCAAACAGGTGTACTGTCTCCTCTACTTTGGAATATAGCCATTAACAATATATTATTGTCTCTGGAAGAAAAAGGTGTAAAAGTGCTCGCGTATGCGGATGACGTGGCAATTGCGGTTAGGGGAAAGTTTCCAATTACTCTTAGAGATATAATTCAGGACGATCTACGTGCAACATCAAAGAGGGCTGCCGAAAGTGATCTAGGTATATATCTGTAGAAACCAGAACAAGTTCTTTTCAGCAAGATATAAGAGTTACCTACAGTGGCACCCGTCTCCTTGGAAGGAGAGAATGTTCCATATTCAGAAAGCACAAAATACTTGGGTGTTTTGCTTGACCTTAAATTGAACTGCAAATTCAACATTTTGGAAAGGACAAGAAAGGCAACTCTTGCCCTATACACCTGCAAGAGAACCATTGGCAAAAGTTTGTCATGTATATACTGCAGTTGTAAGACATATAATGCTATATGATGTTGTGCTGTGGTCTGGTGGCCGGCGCTTCTAAAGTCCACCTTCTGTTCAATGGTCTATGGGATCCAAAGGATGGCTTGTTTGTGCATCACAGCCACACTGAGGACGACACCATCTGATGCACTGAATTTAATGCTACATCTAAAGCCTCCGGACATTGTGGCTAGACAAATTGCTTCGACTACTGCAGTCAGGTGTAGGTAGCTTTCTCTTTGATCATGTGGCGGCTACGGACACTGTGTTATCCTTGATACAATGCCTGATGTTCCAGGCAGTGTCGATTACACCCTACCTTTTCGTAGTACTCGTCATAGAAGTTACATATAGGCTTCTATATGGATGGCTCCAAACTAGACGACCAGGTGGGCTTTGGGGTGTACTCTAAAGATCTAGAACTGGTCATATCGAAAAGGCTACCCGACCACTTCAGTGTGTATCAAGCGGGGATCCTTGCAATTACATAATAATATTACATGAAGACATAATGTCATAACGACGATTGGCAAAAATATCTTCTCAGACAGCCAGGCAGCCATTAAATGCCTGGAGAACGTATTTCTGAACACGAAAACCGCCCTCGACTGTCGTAGATCTCTCAACGAGATGGTTGAACAGACCAAATTCACCTGTTCTGGGTTCCGGGCCACAAAGATATCCCAAGGAAATGTAAAGCGGACGAGCTTGCGAGCCTCGGAACTACCCTACACATTTCAGGGATACTGGAATCTGTTGGTATGCCTCTAGCCACATGAAAGCTTAGTTTTCAGTTTTCAGGACCAGGTCCGAAGGACAACGAATGATAGATGGTTCCAAAGAGGGGGCTGTGAGCATTCCAAAACTATGTGGCCTAATCTAGACTTGAAGAGGTCTACCGCTTTGCTGTCACTGGTTAGAACAGACATCTCAGTCATTGTGTTCATCATGATAGGTCACTGTCTAATCGGAAAACATACTGACAGACTGAAACTTGCCAGTATCGACTTTTTTAGAAGCTGTTAGAGCGTCGAAAAAGAAGAGACTATAGAACACCTTCTGCGTATGTGTCTCGCACTTTCTGTCTGAAAGAGTTCCACATTTGGTTCTCATTTCTTTGAGAACCTGTCGGATATAGCGGTTCGCAAGTTGATGGGCTTTTTAAGGTTCAACGGTAGGAACTAGAAGGCATCTAACTTCTTCTGTTCCTGTGGTATCACAATACCTTACCTAACCTACTAACACTTCAAAAACGGAATTTTGTTTATTCACTATAAATACGGAATGGAAGCAATAACATCGCGTTTTATGTAAATTGTTTACCGGGGATGGATTTGAATCAACACCAAAAAGCATTAAATGCCATACGGTATTATATAGGACCAATCGGGGAAATTTTTCCATTAATACCGAACAGCAGCGATTATACCATGTTTGGTATTATAATCCTATCTTTGAAGAGTCGCTGGTGGCGTACACCCTGTTAATAGGAGATACATAAACTTCTAGGCTAGAAGACCGTATGCACTCAACGAAATTTTTTATCTAAAATAAAAAAATTGTTTGCTAAAATAACAGTTTTTGTCCGCTGAACATGGAGAAGCAGATATGACTGCTGGGACCGCATTACTGTTGTTTGTTGTTTTAGTGACCGTCCTTTAATGGCGCAAATCTCTTAACAAACATGCAGGGATGAGTTAAAGCCGGGTGAAACCGACCTTTCGATACCCTACCCACACTGGATATGCAAGTAAAGTCGTCGAAACTAAAATTTGCTTCAATTTGAAATGTAGAATTTCCACCAAAATCTGGACATATTGTGGGATTTCTAGAAAAAATCGTAGTACAAAATTTTGAAAAGATCGGTTGATAAATGCGTTACCAAAGGCCTTAAAAGTGAAAAACGGGAGATACATATAAAGGGTGATTTTTTTGAGGTTAGGATTTTCATGCATTAGTATTTGACAGATCACGTGGGATTTCAGACATGGTGTCAAAGAGAAAGATGCTCAGTATGCTTCGACATTTCATCATGAATAGACTTACTAACGAGCAACGCTTGCAAATCATTGAATTTTATTACCAAAATCAGTGTTCGGTTCGAAATGTGTTCAAATTTTGACAAATTTTGTTCAGCGATGAGGCTCATTTCTGGTTGAATGGCTACGTAAATAAGCAAAATTGCCGCATTTGGAGTGAAGAGCAACCAGAAGCCGTTCAAGAACTGCCCATGCATCCCGAAAAATGCACTGTTTGGTGTGGTTTGTACGCTGGTGGAATCATTGGACCGTATTTTTTCAAAGATGCTGTTGGACGCAACGTTACGGTAAATGAACACATTTCGAACCGAACACTGATTTTGGTAATAAAATTCAATGATTTGCAAGCGTTGCTCGTTAGTAAGTCTATTCATGATGAAATGTCAAAGCATACTGAGCATCTTTCTCTTTGACACCATGTCTGAAATCCCACGTGATCTGTCAAATACTAATGCATGAAAATCCTAACCTCAAAAAAATCACCCTTTATATGGGACCTATATCTTAGTCTGAATAGAATTGTATGAAATTAAGAAGAGACATAATAGAAACCTTAGAGACAAAATTTGTGAGGATCGGCTAACAAATGACAAAATAATAGCAACATTAGTCACAATCAGACGAAAATAAATATGTAAACTATCTGACGCGAGGACGTCGAGTGTGAACATCTTTACCGACAGTTAAATTGCTATAAGGGAAATAACAACCAGGAAGGTTAGGTCACGACCAGTCTTGCAGTGTAAGAAAGCTTCTCTGAGGATGGCAAAATCCGCATCGTTTGGGTGCCGGGCCATAGCGGAGTAAGGGGAAATGAAAGGGCAGACGATTTGGCGGTGAAGGCCAAAGGACTGCCGCCAATAAACTTGGTTAACCCGAAGCCTTTCGGGTCGACGCGGTCCATGTTAAGGGCGTGGGCGACGAATGCGCATGCAACACTGTGGAACAGCGAAACGGTCCGTAGGACGGCGAAAATTCTATAGGAGGATCCAAATCGTGGGAAGTCGAGGCTAATACAGAAAGAGAGTAAGAAGTAGGTCAGTATAGCTATTGGTATCTCTTTTTAGACAATTAATGAAAAAGAACTGTTGTGCTATTGGGGCTATATCGAGTTATAGTCCGATTCGGCCCACAAATGAATTGAATGCTGACCATTGTAAAAGTCATTGTGTAATATTTCAGTACATTCGGATAAGAATTGCGCTATGTAGGGGCTTAAGAAGCAAAATCGGGAGATCGATTTATAGCTGTATCAAGCTGAAGATCGATTCAGACCATATTGAACACGTATGTTGAAGGTCATGGGAGAAGCCGTTGTACAAAATTCTGCCAAATCGAATGAGAATTGTGCCCTTTAAAAGCTGAAAGTCCAGACCCCAAATCGGTTTATATGACAGCTATTTCAGGCTATGAACCGAATTAAACCATACTTGACACAGTTGTTGGAAGTCGTAACAAAGAACCTCGTGCACAATTTTAGCCAAATAAGGTGAGAATAGCGCCTTCCAGCGGATCCAGAGCCAAGATCGGTTTATATGGCAGCTATACCAGGTTATAAAACGATTTGAATCATATTTAGCACAATTGTTGGAAGTAATACCAAAACACCACTTGCAAAATTACAGCCAAATCGGATGAGAACTGCGCCCTCTCGCGGCTCAAGAAGTCAAGACCCCAGATCGGTTTATATGGCAGCTATATCAGGTTATGAACCGATTTGAACCATACTGAACACAGTTAATGGAAGTGATATCAAAACAACACATGCAAATTTACAGCCAAAATCAGGCAAGAATTGCGCCCTTGATAGCTCAAGGAGTCAAGATCCCTGATCGGTTTATACGGCAGCTATATCAGGTTATGAACAGATTATAACCATACTAGGCACAGTTGTTGGAAGTGATACCAAAATACGACGTGTAAAATCTCAGTCAAATCGGACGATAAATGCACCCTCTAGAGGCTCAAGAAATCAAGACCAAAGATAGATTTATATGGCACCTATATCAAAACATGGACCGATTTGACCCGTTTACAATCACAACCGACCTACACTTATAAAATGTATTTGTGCAAAATGTCAAGCGCCTAGTTTTACTCCTTCGAATGTTAGCGTACTTTCGACAGACAGACGGACGGACAGGGCTAGATCGACGTAGAATATCATGACGATCAAGAATATATATACTTTATGGGGTTTTAGACGCATATTTCGAGGTGTTACAAACAGAATGACGAAATTAGTATACCCTTATCCTATGGTGGAGGGTATAAAAATGACCCTATAATTATCCATAAAGAAGAAACCATAGAACGCCTGCTGTGTGCGTATCAAGCACTGACAAGGCTTGCATTTCTTTGAAGACGGATGTGAACATTCAGTAAAGGGCTTTCAAATACGATTGGGTTGGTTTACCGATTCTCTTGAGTCTGTGACCCAACCTAATCTACAAGTCTGTTTATTGTATCATTATTTTTGTCTATTTGATACACAGATGTTTTAGTCTATTGTAAAATTTTTACAAGTGCACCTTTTAGTTTTTTACCTTAGAAAAAGATATGCTAATAAAATAGCCAACATTTAAACATGTACATAATCAAATGATAAGCTAACAATAATGTTTACTAAATTAAATCACAATTGTCATTATTATAACAATCAACAGAAAGAGCACCCGTAGCACATCTAAAAATTTGTTTGCTTAGCCAGGCTGAAATTGCAAAACATGTTGGGTATTTTCAAATACAATGCCAAGAACAAAGCGCCCTCATACGGTTCAAATGGGCTGAGAAGCTTTCAAAGAAAAATGTCTACGTCTTCGCCACAAACAGCACTATTCCTTTCCCACTAAAGGCCATTCCAAACCACATATAGTCGTATGTTCCTTATCCTTAGACCCCATTTGAAATTTCAAATCTTTAAACTTCTAACAAAATGAAGGCAGCCAAGGGTAAAAGAATTCGATGCCACAAATGTTGCCTAATTCTTTAAGTAAATATCCTTTAACAACTTCCTAACCCTGCCGTTAAATCTGTCTTGAAATTCTATGCGATGGATTCAGTATATGTATACGAGTTGGTGGTTTTACAAAAGATTTACATGGTGCGGTTTCTATTCCTTTTAAATTGGCTTAAAAAGCAAGACAAGCACAGACATGTTTGGGGGAAGAAACGCTTTCATGCTCTATGGCAAATTCCAAGATATCATTTGACTTTTTGTATCCAGTGCTAAGTGGGGAAAATGTGTGTGAGGTATATGTATTTTGTTGTTGCATTTTTTATGGTTGTTGTTAAGTGAATTAAACTTTTTCTTAACGTGCGTGGATGTATTAGGATATAATGAATTTCTACCCAAAAAAAGATGATAGTTTTGGTTGTGGGACTGCAAAATGGATTAAATTTAACACAATCACACAATTAAAAGCTTCTTTTAAATCGGTTTAAAACATATATGTGAATCATTAACGTTTCATGTAGCAGCAAATAAATATTTTCGTTACACACTAATATAACATTTAAAGTCAAGAGAAATACAGAAAGGTTAATGTGGGTGCTAAAAACACATTGAGGTTCGTATTCCTTTTGTTCACAGTGCGATTTCTTAAAAAAAGTTTAAAAGTTATTTTTCCGCCCATTTTAAGAAAATAAACACGTGCGATTTTTGACGATAAAGTGTGATTGTGTTGGGGCCAGTGTATGTGTGATACCTAAATGTGTTATGCATTGAATTTTAATCAATTGTGGGATTTAAGTTTAACAAATATTTGTAATAGATATCAATGGGATTTAGGTTTTTTGAAAGCAGTTTAAAACTATTAGGATTTCCGAGAGTTCTTTGACAAACGGAAGACATACGCGCCATGAATCACGTTCAAGGAGCTTACAAAGAAATGATAAATGTTTTGGAATGTGGTTTTTTGTATACCTCTTAACAATTTATAATAGCTGGAGGAGTAGTCTAAACTTGAACTGAAATTAGGTTAAGTTACGAAAAATCGTCCAGCAATTACCAATACCGGCAGATACTCTTGAAGATCTACACTGAAAAAATTTTGTCCTAGTTTAAAGACTCCAGCCGAAGATTGGCAAAACTTAATTTTAAGATGATAGATTTTGCAACTCTTTTAAGGAAACATTCCCTTTTGTGAAAAATATTTTCCTTCATACTAAAGATTTATGATTTTAAATAATAAATTAATAAATCCTTAATTTTTCATTTTGCTATTAAAGACAAAATCTAAAACGGAGGTCAAAGTATCGTTGAAAGTTAGGAAATTGACCTTGGGGCAAGAAAACAGTGAACCGTAGTAAAAGCAAGTAAAAGCGTGCTAAGTTCGGCCGGGCCGAATCTTATATACCCTCCACCATGGATCGCATTAGTCGAGTTCTTTTCCCGGCATCTCTTCGTAGGCAAAAAAGGATAAAACAAAAGATTTGCTCTGCTATTAGAGCGATATCAAGATAGGGTCCGGTTTGGAACTCAATTAAATTATATGTTGGAGACCTGTGTAAAATGAGAGCCAATTCGAATTAGAATTGCGCCCTTTGGGAGCTCAAGAAGTAAAATAAAGCGCGCTCTAGAGGCTCAAGAAGTCAAGACCCAAGATCGGTTTATATGGCAGCTATATCAGCTAACGGACCAATTTGAACCATACTTGGCACATTTATTGGATATCATAACAAAACACGTCGTGCAAAATTTCATTCCAATCGGATAAGAAGTGCGCACTCCAGAGGCTCAAGAACTCAAGACTCAAGATCGGTTTATATGGCAGCTATATCAAAACATGGACCGATATGGTCCATTTACAATACCAACCGACCTACACTGATAAGAAGTATTTGTGCAAAATTTCAAGCGTCTAGCTTTACTCCTTCGGAAGTTAGCGTGCTTTCGACAGACAGACGGACGGACATGGCTAGATCGACATAAAATGTCGCGACGATCAAGAATATATATACTTTATGGGGTCTCAGACGAATATTTCGAGTAGTTACAAACAGAATGACGAAATTAGTATAACCCCCATCCTATGGCGGAGGGTATAAAAATAGCCCACAAGACCCCACATAAACCGATAAACCTGGATTGATTACTTGAGGCTTTAGAAATCAATTCATTTGGCTGAAATTTTGCAAACCGGTTTCTTTTATGACCTCCAACATTTTTGTAAAGTATGATCTCTATCGGTTCATAATCGTTTAAGTGAAATTTTGCATCGACCTTCCGATTTTACTTCCTAAGCGTCTAGATGGCGCAATTATTTTTTGATTTGACTGAAAATTTCCATAATGCTTCAACATCCATGCCAAGTATGGTCTGAATTCGTGTCTATTGCTCCTATATAAACCTATCGTCCGACCTTACTTCTTAAGCATATACCGGAAGCAATTCTAATTAAATTAAAAAAAAAAAAAAAAAAAAACAATTAAAACGCATTAAGTTTGGCCGTGCCGAACTTTGGATACCCATTACTATGGATATATTTATTATCATATTTTATTTGAAACCAATTATATCTATATTAGTGCCCAGGTATCATATCCGGTTCAGGTACCGAGAAGTTTATATAAGTCACAGTTCTTCACACTTTAAGGACGTCAGGTTAAAAATGAGGGTTAATGGCTTCATATCCCAGATCTGCTGATCACTCCATATGGCAGCTATATCCAAATATGGTCTGGTATGGACCATACACGTTGAGGATATCGGCCTAGTGCGACTTCATGTTCCAAATTTATGTCAAAGTATGGTCAGATCTGATCCAAATTAGATTCAGACAATGAGAAATCTAGTCCAACTGACCACTTTAAATTTTCTATTTTCAGAAATAGGAAAATACTGGTTAAATGGGCTTAAAAACCTAAATCGGTATATCAATCCTTATGACAGCTATATCCAAATTTGGTTCAATCTAGACTGCGTTCAGTTCGGACAACTGACTGTTTCAAACTTCACCGAAATCGGATAATAAATGGGGCTTATATGGGTTTAAGAACCTAATATATTGCTCGATAATGTAACTGAATGTAGCTGTTCTAAATTTCAACAAACTCGGGTGAAGAACACGCCCTTAAATCGGAAGACCGGTCTATATGGCAACAATATCTGATTAGGGATCGGTATGAAGCATTTTCGGTTCGGATATCTAGTAAAAGCAAATTTTTTCATGAACATTCCACAAAGGAACAGGGGCAAACTTCTCACATATCAATAAGTGCAGTCCGATTCAAGTTTAAGCTCAATAAGGGGCCTCCTTTTTAAAGCCTAATTCGAACGGCGCAGTGCGACACCTCTTTGGAGAGAAGTTTTACATGGCATAGTACCTCACAAATGTTGTTGCTGTAATCGAAAATGTAAAACGTGCAATATTCAACTGCAGCGAAAACAGAAATAAAAGCGGCTTTTATGGGTTTTAATTAATATGAATACAAAAAAACAAGTAAAAACGGGCGTTAAGTACGGCCAGGCCGATCTTTGGATACCCACCATCTCGGGTATATATTTAAACCAGCTTTCGTAAAAATTCGGTGAAAAATGCATACCTTATGCCCCATAGCAGCTATATCCGATTTGGACCAACACAACTAACTGTCCCCAAATTCCGGCGACATCGGACAATAAATGCGCCTTTTACGGCCCCAAAACCTTAAATTGATAGATCAGCCTATATAACATCTATATGCAAATCTTGATCGATCTAGACCAAATTGCAGGAAGATGTCGAAGGACCTTACACAACTCACTGTCCCAAATATCGGCGACATCAGACAATAAATGCACCTTTTATGGGCCCAAACCTTATATCGAGAGATCGGTCTATATGGCAGCTATATGCAAATCTTAATCGATCTAGGCTAAATTGCAGAAATATGTCAAGAGGCTTATATTAACTGAGTGTCCCAAATTTCGACGATATCGGGCAATAAATGCGCCTTTTATTGACTCAAAACTTTAAATCGAAAGATTGGTCTATATGGCAGCTATATTCAAATCCGGACCCATCTGAGCCAAATTGATGAAGGATGTCGAAGGACTTAACTTAACTCACTCTCCCAAATTTTGGCGACATCGGACAATAAATGCGCTTTTTATGGCCGCAAAACTTTAAATCGAGTGATCGGTCTATATGGTAGCTATATCCAAATATGGACCGATCTGGGCCAAATTGATAAAGGATGTCGAAGGGCCTAACACAACTCACTGTCCCTAATTTCAGCAAAATCGGTCTATATGGCAGTTATATCCAAATCTCGACCGATCTGATCTGACCGATCCAAATTGATGATGGATGTCGAAGGGCACAACCTACTGTCCCAAATTTCAGCAAAATCGGATAATAAATGTGGATTTTATGGGCCCAAAACCTTAAATCGGCAGCTTGGTCTATATGGCAGATATATCCAAATCTGGACTGATCTTGGCCAAATTGATGAAGGATGTCGAGGGGCCTAACACAACTCACTGTCTCAAATTTCAGCAAAATCGGATAATAAATGTGGTTTTTATGGGCCTAAGACCCTAAATCAGCCGATAGGTCTATATGGGGGCTATATCAAGATATAGTCCGATTAAGGCCATCTTCGAACTTAACCTGCTTATGGACAAAAAGAAAAAAAGAATCTGTGCAAAGTTTCAACTCAATATCTCTATTTGTAAAGACTGTAGCGTGATTTCAACAGACAGACGGATAGATGTTTACGCTGATCAAGAATATATATACTTTATAGGGTTGTAAATGGTTATTTCGATGTGTTGCAAACGGAATGACAAAATGAATATACCCCCATATTTCGGTGGTGGGTATAAAATTATTGTTATATAAAATATAAAAAAAAAGAAACTGATATGTCCAAGAATTCTGGCAAAGTAAAATTGTTGATTCTCAAAATTTCAATTTTTTCATCAGATCTGCTCTTAGTGTAAGCATAATAGAGAATGATGGAGCTCTGTGGTTCTGATCATTCTGTTTTTAAATAATTTTAAGAACGGTTCACAAGTATAATCCTTCAATCAATACATTCAGCCTATACGACCCATACAGTTTCTAAAACATTTTTAGAAAGGCTTATAGCGTATGGTTCCGTTATTTGTGGTATCGCTGTGGTATGCCGGGCGGGATATACAGGATTCAAACTGAAGCCCAAAGAATCTTTTCCTTAATCATCATGACTTAAGCAACTATATTGGATATATAATCGAATCGAAAGGAAAGTGGGGGGTTATAAACGACATCGAAATTGGAAAATCCAAGGCAATTTCTAATTACTATGGTGATGTAAATGAATGAAATGAAATTTGTGTTAATATTCCGACCCTAGATATAGACTCGACTTTTTACGAAGACACTTATAGGCTTCCGGAAAGCATAAATGTCAATTGCTATTTTAAGTTTACATGTGTATCGCACGACAAAATTTAACATAGTCTTAGATCAGTCAAGTCAAATGCTGTTGGTCTTGATAACTTTGACACAGGATTCATTAGAATATTAGTTCCTCACCTTATACCTCATTTTACTCATTACTTTAATTAAATTCTAATCTTCAGCGCATATCCGAGTATTTGGAAAAGATCAAAGATAATACCAAATCTCTATACTATGTTACCTCTCGAAAGTTTTCAAGATGATTTTGCATAAACAAATGTCCGAATGTCTCCATCATGAATCTTTGTTGTCCGATACACAATCGGTTTCGTGCCCATCATAGGTGCGTTAGTGAATTAGTTGAAGTTTCTGAATCAATCGGAAGTGAAATTGATGATGGCAATGTTAGTTTTCTCTTTCTACTAGATCATTCAAAGGCTTTCGACTCGGTTGGTCATCATAACTTATATATGAAGCTCAGAAAATTTTTCAATTTAAGCGATACTTCTATCCAATTGGTTGAATCATATCTTAGTAATCGCCTACAGTCAGTGTATATAGGGAATTCAATATCAGAGCCAATTCTAGTGCCCAAGGTAGTTTCACAAGGCTCAATTATTGATCCGCTCCTTTTTTCGCTCTACGCAAACGATTTCCATACGCAACTGGGCCATAGCCAAATCCTTATGTATGCTGATGACGTTCAGTTATTCCTTAGCGACTCTGTTAATGTCCTTGTCTATAAGTGGGCTAAATCAAATGGTTTATTTCTTAACCCCCAGAAATGTAAAGTGACTGTTATTCACAAAAATAAAAGATTTAGTTTGCGAGACCTGGATATCACTATAAATCAACAGACAATTGATATTGTGTCTAGTGCTAAGAAGCTAGGTGTGATTTTTACAGTTCTTTAACTTGGTCAAATCATATAAATGCTGTAGCCTGGTAGATATATGTAAAGCTGCGTGCCCTGTGGATAACACACTCTTATACACCAATCGAAATTCGAATTCGATTAGCAAAGACATTTCTTATTCCTGGTCTCATCAATGGATGTGAACTTTTTTCAAACTGCGATGCACTAAGCCAACGAAAATTAAATGTAGTATTCACCAGCATTCTTAGGCACGTCTATGATATAAGAAGGTCTCAACATGTTTATCCCTTGGCTACTTCCCTTTACGGCTGTAGCTTCGACAAACTACTTCCTCACAATATCAAAAAAAAAAAACTTTCCATTTTTCTTCGAAATTAGCTGTTTTAAAATTTTAGTTATTTTTATACCCTCCACCATAGGATGGGGGGTATACTAATTTCGTCATTCTGTTTGTAACTACTCGAAATATTCGTCTGAGACCCCATAAAGTATATATATTCTTGATCGTCGCGAAATTTTATGTCGATCTAGCCATGTCCGTCCGTCTGGCTGTCGAAAGCACGCTAACTTCCGAAGGAGTAAAGCTAGCCGCTTGAAATTTTGCACAAATACTTCTTATTAGTGTAGGTCGGTTGGTATTGTAAATAGGCCATATCGGTCCATGTTTTGATATAGCTGCCATGTAAACCGATCTTGGGTCTTGACTTCTTGAACCTCTAGAAGGCGCAAATCTTATCCGATTGGAATTGCACGACGTATTTTGTTATGATATCCAACAATTGTGCCAAGTATGGTTTAAATCGGTCCATAACCTGATATAGCTGCCATATAAAATCATATTGGGTCTTGATTTCTTGAGCCTCTAAAGTGCCCAATTCTTATCCGATTTTAATGAAATTTTGCACGACGTGTTTTGGTATGATATTCAACAATTGTGCCAAGTATGGTTTAAATCGGTCCATAACCTGATATAGCTGCCATATAAACCGATCTTGGGTCTTGACTTCTTGAACCTCTAGAAGGCGCAAATCTTATCCGATTGGAATGAAATGCACGACGTATTTTGTTATGATATCCAACAATTGTGCCAAGTATGGTTCAAATCGGTTAATAATCTGGTACAGCTGCCATATAAACCGATCTGGGGTCTTGATTTCTTGAGCCTCTAGAGGGCGCAATTATCGTCCGATTTAACTAAAATTTTGCACGTAGTGTTTTGTTATTACTTTCAACAACTGCGCTAAGTATGATTCAAATCGGTGCATAATCTGGTATAGCTGTCATATAAACCGATCTTGGATCTTGACTTCTTGAGCCAATTGAGGGAGCAATTCTCATCCGATTTGGCTGAAATTTTGCATGAAGTGTTTTGTTATGACTTCCAATAACTGTGCTAAGTATGGCGTAAATCGATATAGAACTTGATATAGCTGCCGTAAAAATCGATCTGAGATCTTGACTTCTTGAACTTCTAGAGGGCGCAATTCTCATCCGATTTGGCTGAAATTTTGTACGAGGGCTTCTCTCATGAACTTCAACATACGTGTCTAGTATGGTCTGAATCGATCAATAGCTTGATACAGCTCTTATATAAACCTATCTCCCGATTTGGCTTCTTGAGTCCCTACAAGGCGCAATTCTTATCCGAATGAACTGTAATATTACTCAATGACTTCTACAATGTCAATCAGCATTCATTTATGGTCCGAATCGGACTATAACTTGATATAGCTCCAATAGGATAACAGTTCTTATTCAATATTGTATGTTTGTCTAAAAAGAGATACCGCGCATAGAACTCGACAAATGCGATCAATGGTGGAGGGTATATAAGATTCGGCCCGGCCGAACTTAGCACGCTCTTACTTGTTTCTTTTAAACAGTTTTATTTTCTAACCTATTCTAAAGTTATTTAAATTATTTTCTATAATGATATTCGAAAATGTTTATTCCTTTCAAAATTTTTTTATTTCTTAAGAAGGATATATGAGGAAGTTTATGAGAGTTTTGTCCCTGTTAAGTCAAATGCAATTGGTTTGGATGGAGTTGATACGAGATTTGTACGAATGTTACTGCCATATCTCCTACCGTACTTTAGGTACGTGTTTAATACAATTTTGAGCTCCAGTGTGCATCCTATTATTTGGAAGCATGCAAAGATTATCCCCATTCCCAAATCCAACGTTGATTATCGGCCGATATCAATTCTATGCTATCTCTCTAAGGTTTACGAGAAAGTCATGGGCAGATGTCGGTATATCTTCACCAAGAGTCCCTGTTGTCAGAAAGACAGTCCGGCTTCCGTTCTGATCATAGTTGCATTACTGCATTGGTTGAAGTGGCTGAATCGATCAAAAAGGGCATTGATGACAACAAAATTGACTTTCTGGTGCTTTTGGATCACTCTAAAGCTTTCGACACGATTGATCACCTGAATTTGTGAATGAAACTACGGAATTTTTTTAACTTCACATCAACGGCAACGAGTCTGATTATGTCATATCTGAGCGATAGACGGCAGTCTGTATGAGCAGGGGATATGTTATCTAACCCCTTGTTCGTACCTAAGGGGGTTCCCCAAGGCTCGATTATAGGTCCACTTCTTTTTTATTATTATATGCGAACGACTTGACTCGTCTACTAGCAAACGGTCAGATTATGATGTATGCTGATGATGTGCAGATTTTTCAAAGCCGCTTTGTGGACAATGTAGACGACTGCATAAGTAAACTTAACGCGGACCTACATCGCGTTTATGACTGGGCGACTGCAAATGGTTTGTTGTTAAATTCAAGTAAGTCCAACTGTTTGGTTGTTCACTAAAACAAGAATTTCAACATGAGACAACTGGACATTTACGTTAATGGTCAGAGGATTGATATTGTATCTGGTGCGAAGAACTTAGGCGTGGTTTTTAACAGTTCTTTGAGCTGATCCGATCGTGCTAACATTGCAGCCGAGCAGACTTATGCAAAGCTTCGTGCTTTATGGATCACACACTCTTTTACACCCATAAATATCCGAATTCTTCTGGCGAAAACATTCCTAGTTCTAGGTTTGACATATGGTTGTGAACTTTTTTCGAATTGTGATTCACCGAGCCTCCGCAAATTGAATATAGCTTCGATAAGCATAGTCCGTTATGTGTATGGTTTAAAAAGGAGTCATCATGTTTCGCAATATGTAGATTCTCTAGTTGGACTTAGTTTTAAAATTCTTCCAAATACCAGATCATTAATATTTTTACATAAGTTTATTGTGGATATTTGTTTGAGAGACTTAAATTTGCCCAATCTGATAGAGGAAGAAAGTTAATTCTTTTTAGAAGACTGAGTCTTATGTCTGAACGACAATTTTATATTAGCAACATACGTCTTTGGAATAATCTACCACACGATATTCAATGCATCAGCAACACGATTACATTTAAAAAACGGCTTATTCAATTTTTCTCATAGTTAACTGATATTTCAGTTCTTAAAATTTTGCGTTAATTTTTTTTTTAATTATAAATTTTTTTTTGCTATAACTTGTCTGTTTCAAGTATGAGTATGAAGTACATCTACAGATAGATGTCTGCTTGCAGAGAATGTCTCAAGACCTAACATTTTGAAAAATGGTTTGCAGAAAATAAATCTTTAAAAAATATCAATTTTTTTTCTAAATCCACTTGAATCGCTTACACGACATATATATAATTCAAATGTTGAATTAGCTATTTAATATTTCCAAAAACTTTGCAGAAATACCAAAAGTTTTTTCATTAATATTACATGCATAACCCCAACATAAAAAATAAACCTGTAATTCATAAACACCATCATCCCGAAGCTGTCGTACTGGTAATTAAAAAAAGTCTCAACTTCTTTCTAGATGGCAAATTTTAATTATACTCTCAACAACTTTTTCTTTCCATTGACTACAGCCTACTGTCCTATGCAATGTTTAAGTAAATAAGGGACATTTTCATTATTTGTAAATACATACCGCCCCATTAACAACAGGCAGACAACCCCTTTCGGCGCTAACCGTTTGGCTAACAGCTTATTTTGTAAATGCGTAATTTTCATTAATTTAATATTAGTCCTTGAAGGCACAAAATGTCCCCAATGAGGATACAGTGACAGGAAGTAAGCACAACAAAAACATCTAACAGTTTTATCCTTTCGTGTATCCTGTGCACATCCTGCCATAATGTTATGACTTTACCCTCCACCGGATTCTCTCATGGCCTAAGAATTCATAATAAAACATTTACAAAACATTGCATAATTAGGCAGAGCCGCCAAAATATTATAAATGTGCCAAGGTACAAGCTACCTGAAAACATGAGCAACGCTTAACTCTTTTGTTTTTATGTTTTCCTGGCGACTTGTAAAATTCGTGTGACATATTAATTTGGTGCGTTCGCAGTTTTGGGCTTTTGCTGAATGTAGCTACAGTCGGTTTAACCTCCGGGGAAATCTACTCAACTCAAATGCTGCAGTGTTTACGTTATGGCGGTAGCATAACATTAAGGAACACCCGAAAAAAATGGAGGGTGTTTTTACTTTGAACTCGAAAAATTGTTAAAGGCGATATTCATAAAATAATGTATTCAACAATCTGTTCGATTTTAGATGAGTTTCATAAACAAATTCATCTTTTTTTTTGTATATAGAAATCAATTTGTGTTTGTTTCTTTGTATTGTCCGTGTAGACAGACTCAAAAACGGCTTGCCATATTTGACACAGCTGATTACGAATTCTTACCCCTAGCACGGGATAGCTGTGAACACCACACAGGCTGGAACAATGAGGTCCGATCTATGTTGGGATCATTGCTGTCACGAGCAGCTTAACAGCGAGCCACCAGGCGCATCCACAGGTTGGGGGTAATGGAATGCTTCATACAGAGTAGCTGCAACGGCATTCGCGGACAATCAGCGGTATCGAGCGGAGAGTCTCAGTGAGAGGTTGGGCAGCACCGGCTCTTGCCCGAATAGTAACTGCCTTTGATGCTCGCTATCACAAGGCGAGTTATTGGCGCCTTTAAATAACTAATGGTCACCCTGTACCCGCAACGATCAGTCCTTTGCACCGGAACGAGCTTTCTCACCTACAGGAGCTTGCAATGTGGCTACAGCAACAACAACAAAAAACGGCTGAACCGATTTTCTTGAATTTTTTGAAAATGGTATCATAGTGTACTTAATAGGGTACTTAATTTTTATACCCAACGCCAAAGGATGGGGGTATATTAATCCGTTTGCAACACATCGAAATATCTATTTCCGACCCTATAAAGAATACATATTCTTGATCAGCGTAAAAATCTAAGACGATCTAGCCATGTCCGTCCGTTTGTCTGTTGAAATCACGCCACAGTCTTTAAAAATAGAGCTATTGAGCTGAAACTTTGCACAGATTCTTTTTTGTCCATAAGCAGGTTAAGTTCGAAGATGGATTATATCTTGATATAGCCCCCATATTAACCGATCCGCCGATTTAGGATCTTAGGCCCATAAAGCCACACTTATTATCCGATTTCGCTGAAATTTGGACAGTTAGTTATGTTAGGCCCTTCGACATCGTTCTTCCATTTGGCCCAGATCGGTCCAGATTTAAATATAGCTGCCATATAGACCGATCTCTCGATTTAAGATTATGTGCCCATAAAAGGCACATTGATTGTTCAATTGCGCCGAAATTTGGGACAGTGAGTTGTGTTAGGCCCTTCGACATCCTTTTGCAACTTGGGCCAAATCGGTCCACATTTGGATATAGCTGCCTTATAGACCGATATCTCGATTTAAAGTCACGATTTCACTGAAATTTGACACAGTGACTTATGTTAGGCTTTTCGACATCCGTGACGTATATGGTTCAGATCGGTTTATTTTTATTTATAGCTACTTAAAAGACCAATATTTTGTTATACATAATTGAACAGAGACTTGTACTTATTAGTATTTGGTCCAAATCGGAACATATTTCGATATAGCTGCTATGAAGCATAAAGTATACATTTTTCCCCAAATTTTGGCGAAACGTGGTTTACATATACTAAACGCCTTTTTACTTGTTTGATGTCTGAAGGGAGCATAACCCCTTACTTAAGTAGAGTACGCACTTCAAACGGTTTTAGAAAAACATGTCTCTCCACTGAAAAATAATTGTGTTGACTACAAGATGGCGACAAACATAAATTTACCAGTTTGGCCAATTGTTAATAATTTTTTGCTAATAAAGTTCATACACGCAAAAAAATAAAACTTTTTGGACTTTTTTACGACAAACAAAAACCATTTAACACGAAGTGTTTCTTTTATATTAATCCTGTAAGTTTTCTGTTCAAAACATCAAACGTTAGACATAAACGTAACATATTTGAACGCAACTAGATTTGTTTATTGTAAACCCTTTGTAAAACCAAAAACTCCGTGATCGCAAGAGTGTTCCGACAGCCTCAAATGATTATTCGTTTGTCGGACCAATAATTATTCTCTTGTGTCGATTCTTCTAGAGAAAAGCCGAGTTTTTGATCATATATACCTATGATGGGCAACAATACTCACAAAAATAATCCCAAGCAAGGCCAGTATCCATCCCAAAGTAGGCATTTGAATGTGCAAAACCACCAAACCAAACCATGTGCAAAAATGGAAGGTTTCTAATATATTGTAATTGTATATCAAATTGTGTTGTCAAATAGTCAACTGAGATCTGTATGTAATTGGTGAAAATTTGAGTTTGAATTATTTCAACATTAAATTAAACTTGGCATCCTTTTCAATATGCACATTCTATTAAAAAAAAGAATATAAATATCTTGTATACAATATAAAAATCAATTTGTGTTTGTTTGAAGGTTTGTTTGTATTTATATTTGTGTGTTCCTTATAGACTCAGAAACGGCTGAACCGATTTTCTTGAAATTTTCACAGATGGTGCATAATGACCCCGTGGTGAAAATAGGATACTACATTTTTTTATATCTGAAGGGGGGCGGACCCTCCCCCTTACCCTAATTTTCAGAAACGCCAGATCTCGGAGATGGGTTGTGCGATTTAAGCGAAATTTTGTGTGCTCTCATATTGTACCCTAAAAATAAAAATTTAGTATCCAAATTTCGGATGGGGTACCTAGGGGGGCTGCCCCACCCTAAAACCTACCAAACATATATTTAGACCAATCACGACAATATGGGACTCAAAAGAAAGGTATTTAGGACAAAAAAAACGTATCTGATATCCAATTGTCGGACCAAGTGCTACGGGGACCACCCCAAGCCCCAAAAAAACCCTAAATCGGACATATTTACCGTCCATGGTAATATGTGACTCAAATGAAAGGTATTTGCGAGTAGAAAACGAATCTGATATCAAAATGTGGGACCACGTTACCGGGGGTCCACCCCTTTCCCAAAACATCCCCCAAACAGGACTTATTTACTGACCATGGGAATATGGGGCTTAAATAAAAGGTATTTAAATGCAGAATACGAATTTAATATCCAAATATGGAACCAAGTGTTTGGGGGACCGCCTCTCACCAAAAACATCCCCCAAAGGGCACAAATTTACGACCAAAGCAATATGGAGTTCAATTGAAAGGTCTTTGGGAGTAAAGCATGAATTTGATATCAATATTCGGGAAAAGTGTCTATAGGGCCAACCCACCCCCACAACACCACCCAAATAGTAAGTATTTTTTGACTATTGCAACATGAGGCTCAAATAAGAGGGTTTTTAAAGTGGAACACGAATCCGATATATATTTTCAAGGCCAACTCATTGAGTGGCCGCCCATCCCCCAAAACACCCCCAAGCCGGTCATGTTTGCGACTATGGAAATATGGGGCTTAAATAAAAGGTATTTGGGAGTAGACCACGTATCTGATATCAACATTAGGGGCCAACTTTCTTGCCGACGTCCCACCACCATAACAACCCCCAAATAGGACATATTTGCTCACCAAGACAATTTGGGTCTTAAAGAGAGTGGAACTAAATATTCATAGTCTTTAGGGCCAATACCCCAAACCGGATATATTTGCTGACTATTGCAATAAGGAGTTTAAATGAGATTAGAAAACGAATTTGATATCCAATTTTGAGGGCAATGGCAATATGGGGTTCAAATAAATAATATATAGCTATATTGGAAAAGAGCACGTTCCTGATATATTTTCAGGGCTTCGAATTTGGGGAACCACCCCACTCCCCAAAACACCCCTAAATCGGGTATATTTACCGACCATGACAATGTGGAGCTTAAATGAAAGGTTTTGGGGGGTTGAGCAAGAATTGATACCCATTTTCGGAACCAATTTTCTGGGGGTCTACCCCTTTCCCAAAATAACCCACAAACAGGAATTTTTTAGTGACCATCGCAATATGGGGCTCAAATAAAGGTATTTGGGAGTAGAATACGAATTTGATAATCTATTTTCGGGCGATGTGTTTGGGGGACGCCTCATCCTGTAAACACCTCTTAAGCTAATGGCAATATGGGTGTTAAATAAATGGTATTTGAGAGAAGAGCACGATGCCGAAATTTTTCAGGGCCAAGTATCTGGGGGACCACTCCTCCCCCGAAAACACCACTAAGTCAGACATCATGAGAATATTAGGCTGAAATTAAGTATTTTAAGAATGGAGTACACCTTACATCCAAACTTTAATTCGTAGACCAATAAAGATCATAACGGATTCAGATAAAGGCACTTTTATTTTTATACCGTTAGTCAAGCGATATACTATTTTCGTAGCACGGTTTTTCACTAAAAGATCCTTAATTGTCGAAAATAAATATCCCAAAGAAACTTTTGTCCCATATAAAGTAAACGAAGGCGCAGCGGAGCGTGCCCGGGTCAGCTAGTACATACATAAAATTGACGTTAAATTAATTCTAGAATGAATGGTATTGTCAGGGTAAAAAAATTTTATAAGTGTCACAAATTCTTGCAAAAACTTATCCCAAAACAGAAGTAATTTTATCGAAAACAAAGTCCAACTTTTCTTCGAAAAGAAGTTTACTTGGCAAAAATTTCCGTTATGTGAATCGAATTATTTTTTTGCATGTAGGTACTGAAATTTACCTTTCTATTTGCAGATAACTTTATTTCGTGTTGCATGGACCTATTAAAACATACACTTTCATTCGTAATTCGAAGAAAAAAATTCTTTAATGCCTACAAAATCACCCTGTTACGCAAGCGAATTTTTCGGCAACGGTATTGGTAACGAAAATTTCGTTTACGATATTTTAATTCAAAATTTCGCCAGAGGTGCATACTGCCCTTTAAGCTGGGTATGCACCTCTAGGGAAATTTTAGTTTACTGCTTATGCATTTATGTCTCCACTGGAAAATAGCTGTGTAGATGAGGAGGGACGTCCATTCATTTTTTTCCCGGTTTTTAATCATTTTTGGCCAATAAAGTACATACATTTTGAAATTAGCTGTTTTTATAGCAAATAACTGATGTACATCTTTTCTGTAATTAACCGTTTATATTGCAAATCATGCTATAAAATCATTAATTTTCTTTCGAAGTTCTAAGAAAATATTCTCCAATGCAATTTATGTCAACCCGTTACGCAAAGAAAATTATATTTGAGCCGCGTACTTGCAAGCGAAATTTTCGGTAAACATAATTTTTTTTTTTTTAGAATTTGTCAATGCATTTCTTATGGAAACGAAAATTTCGCCAGAGATGGATACTGCCCTTTATCCCAAAAACACCACCCAAAATCAATATTGAACTCATTGGGATAATATGGGTATCAAATGGAATGTATTGCAGAGTATAGTTCGAATATGGTATTAAATATTGGGTTGTGGGCCGCCACAAACTGAAAACTCCCCAAACAGACATACACGAAAAAAATAAGACATTTTAGACATTTTAGACATTTTTACGAGAAACAACATACTTTTATTACGAAGTTTGTCTTTCATTGTAACTATGTAACGTTTCGCTTCAACATATGAAACGTTAGCCATAAACATAGTATTATCGAATATAACTAACTTTCATGGCAAAAGTGTTTTGATAGCCGCAAACGATTTTTTTACTGGACCAATAATTATTCTCTTGTGCCTCTCCAACTAGAGAGAGGGTGAGTATTTGGACGTATAGACCAATGATGCATAAAAAGTATTGGGTGAAATTGACGGATTGACGAAAATTGACAATTTTTAATGTTTTGCCATAGGTACGTTCAAAAAAATCATTAGATCAACATGGAAGGCTAGAGGAAAATGTATTCCTCTAACTTAACGTAGAAACGATACCCAACTGTCTCGATCTTCTGTGCTTCTTCTCAAATTTAACAACACAATTAACTCAAGTTTTTACCAATTATACTTCCAGAGTATGTTTCAATTTATTACGATGTTATGAAATAAATCAAAATTACCACATTTGTCACATATTCTTGCCAGAATTTATTGCAAAAAAACAAAATCCAAAGTTTTTGAGAAAAGAAGTTTACGTGGCGAAATTTTGTTTTATATGAAACAAATTATTTTTTTAAGCGGAGGAGGTTCATGATATTATGGTACTCACATGAATTTATTCAGAAGCAGATTGCTGATATGGCAAAAAAATAGATCCAAGTTATGGGGGATTGCACCGCCCTCAAAAATCGGGCTTAATTAATAAATTTTTGATTCCTTTTTTATATAATTCCCTTTAGCGATAAATTATAAAAAGTTTTTATTCGAGTGTATTGATAACGCAACAACAATATGTTTTCATACCTTACTCATGGTCAACAAATGAGCAAATTTTTTTATTATGTTTTTACAATTTTTAATTATTCCACTTTTTTATTCTTATTTCATTTTACATTTCCCTCTATAACGTTGCACAGTGGGCCAAATGGCAAAAAAATTGGAAATAAGTCTACAACTTTTTATCTGTTGATTTTAGCCATACAAAATGTTCTAGACATTTGTAGAGGAGGACATAGGCTTTCAGAAAAGTGCTGTTGTTGGTCCATATCTTTAATACAGGGTGAGCTACAGGGTGTCAAAGTTGACCACTTTTGACTTCTCCAAGCTTCTGGGGGCCATAACTTTTGATCTACTCAACCGATTTACATGATTTAGGACTCTAGAGAAAGAGCTTGACAAGATCTAAAAAACTTATGCATAAAGTACCATGCCATCGTGTACTGTTAAGGAGTTATGAATTGTTTAATTTTAAAATATGAAAATTTGGCCTTGGTTTTTTTCAGTGTTTTTTAAATAACTCCGTCAATTTTAAAGCTATAAACTTCATACTTCACACAAATTATGCCAGCATATGTGTGCATAAAATACAAAAGGAATCACGTGAATATCTTTGGCGGTTTAAAAATGGCATCGTTTTCAATATGAAAAATATTTTTTTTGTCAAAAAATTGCAAAATTTTTCAAAAAAGATACTCCCATTTCCTTTAAGTTTTCGCAAACTTTGGCCGTCAAAGCATTATCATTTCTTTCCATTTTCACAAAGTCGAGGTATTAAGAAAAGTTTTAAGTGCTAATTTGGCTAATTTCGATATCAAACAACACCGTTATCTTAAGACCAAAATGGCCAATTTTTTTACTAAACTTCAAAAGTTTCTCACTGGAAAAAAAGTTCCACGGGGATTTTTTCGCTTTTTTTGAACTTAAATGAAAGCTTAAAATGTTCCCAACATTTTAAGGTATGTCTCGCCATATCCTAGCCATAAATGAGATCGTAGCGATCAAAATACTGAAAAAAGTCAATTTTCAAGTAGTGCTATATTCATTGCTAAAAAACAAGTATTACGTCACATTTTATTGCAAAGATGTTAAATAAACTTTTATTTGGTAACACTTCTTCTACAAAACACAAAAAGAATCATGGAAATATCTCTATTCTATTCCATTTTATGGAACCGGCAATAAAAAAGTCAATTTTTCAAAAAAGTCGAATTTCCCAAATTTTGTTTTTGTTGTCCTAATTGCACATGACACACTATAGCCATATTTACGCAACATACCTTATCGTAAAGGAAATTTTCATACCTTTCCAACGATGTATAAAACATTTCTCAACTCGGATTCTATCTACTCTAAAATTCATTTACACTTCATTAAACTCTATATAAAAATGTCTATTTGTGAAATGGAACCTTATATGGGGCCTACACTAAAACATTGATAGATTTGCCCAGGGTTTACAATACAAATGTGTTAGAATAAAAAAAGGTCTCCTGCCAAAGTTTAAAAAAATTGGAATAAAAATATGTGTTTTAGAGCGAAAACACTTCGCATCGGCGTGCGTTTATATGTATATTAGCTACTCCCAAAATAAAAAAGCATTTTAGTTTTGTATTATTTGATTTTATTCTCTACCAAATAATCTAAGGTATCAAAATTTAAAAGCTCTTTAATTTGAATGGCATCGGGATCGTCCTTATCTATATCGTCACATATTTTTGGTAGCCATTTAGTTCTGATGCTGTATAGTACCGGATCAGACGATAACAATAAATATTGAAGTAAATCATAATTTTGGTTAAATTTGGTGCTCTTTCGGGTATTGAAAAGCCGGAACTGTTTAACATCTCTATTACGGGATTCCTGAGCTTCTTCTGTAAGTTCTCCTAACGGAAGTATGTTGTATTCCACAATTTCCTTGCCATGATGTAAGACTTTATGTACTGTCGGTGTTAAAGCTTTCCACGAATATAAATCAGATAAAATGTTTTTTGTGTCATTACTATAAGCTTCAAATTTGGTTGAATTTATCATCTTTTTGCTATTGATTACAGCCAAAATCACTTTGAATCGTCTTAGCAAGTGTTCATCAAGACCGGTTATTTTAGATGTCGATACGGGGTCCTCAAAAAACCGCCTTGCCGAGTTGCCATCATTTGTGCTTCCGTATCCGTAAAGAGGTTTATCTATTATAAGTCCCTTTTGTTTAAACTCCAACTGGATTCGATTCTTCTCTTCCTGCCTCATTTTGTGAAGATCTTGGTTGTTTCTAGCAGAGACATCGCGGTTTCCAGGGCTAGTCCGATATTTAAGGTCATACGATAAATGCAAACAATACTCCATGAATCGAATTCTACAGTGCAGGGGCGAAATACCGAAATTGAGCGCATTTTCGTTTACTAAATTTTCATCAGACTTGTCCTCGAATTGCCCATTCTTCTTGCCACAAATATTGCATCTCCAATTGGACATAACGCCAGTTAATGCGTTTGCCACCTTTCCATCGATCATAGTGAGTTGTAGTTGAAACGAAACTTTTATATTTCTTCCCAATTGGTTTATAACAATCATGGGTAATGCAGCAATTTCTTCCTTTATTTCGTTCACCAAAGATCGTGTTGTGTTCCGGTCTTCCTTTGTATACTCAAACCGAATTGGGCGACATAAATATTTTGACCCAGGTGTTCTATTTATCCATATATCTTGAAATGCATTTTCTTTCGATGATGAAGATTGGTCCTTGTACAATCTCATTCTCAATGGTACTAATGATGCCATGAAAATTGATGCGAAGTTGGTATCTATTTCTGTTTGTTGCTTATATTCGGAAAATCCAGATGATCCATCACAACCCCATTTGCTGATCAAAACCACTTCGGAATTATTACATGTGTTCAACTGTTCTTCAGTAAAATTAGAAATAATTCTAACAGCTGTATTTTCAACAAGATCAGCAAGTTTCACTCTTGCTTTTAATTCGTCCACGTATATATTTGATGGCACCATTTTCGTCCTGGTGTTGTACAATTTATGTTTTGAGGGTAAACAACCCCATCCTTTTTCACGAAGAGCCTTCCTCATTGTTGAGTATTTGTTTCTTGAGAGGCCTAGGTTCAAAATCAGGGCCAGTGCATCTTCCTCCGTGAATTCTGTAGTCGATTTTGGAGTTGGAATACTTTCTACCATTCTCTTTACCCTTTTCGGAGATGCTAATGGTAAAACATCGACAATTCGTCCAACATTTTTTGGTTGTGTTTTTAACAATGCTGTTTTGAACGTATCTTTTATTAAATTTGGCGGATGTGCCGCCAATAGTTCCTCTTGTTTTTTCTTTTTGGTTTTCTCCGTAACTTCGTCGTATGCTTTGCTAGGCCGGCCGGGAATCAGCGGTTTAATTTCAATAAGTAGATCCGATTTCAGCCACTTCTCATACATTTTGAAAAACTTGATTTTTGCGAATGAACATTCTGGCAACCTTCTCTCAAATGATTTGTAGAATTTTTCAAGTTTGTCTAAAGCGTCTTTATTTAGCCTTATTCCATATATGTGGTCCAAAGTGTAAACAAGTTCCTTAAATGACTCCGTGTATGATTTGGAATCATTTTTGATGTCCCATACAATTTTCGAAAGAGTGGAATACTTCAGTATGACTTCCATAACTTATAAATGTCCTTTACGCCTCTACAAAATATAATGAAGAAAATTTGGATTTTGTTCAAATATTTATGCAATATATTCACAATTAATGACCCATTTCAGGTATCAGACGCAATCGTAAAAAGGGGTCCAAAGTGCCTCTTTTTACTTACTCTTCTATAATTATTTACCTGGACTCGAATTTGGTTAAAAAAAATGACAATGAATTTTTTATGGGTAGGTTTTTTCACATTCATTGATACGGTGGATTTCCTGGGAATTCGACATAGCGAAACAGGTAACATTTGTCTGCATCAAATCTTAACACAAATATATATATATATGCAGGTATATTTCTAGGTTACTTTTTATTCAAAAATCATCAGCTTACATTAAAAATAGATGTAGGTACTATACAAACGCACGCCGATGCGAAGTGTTTTCGCTCTAAAACACATATTTTTATTCCAATTTTTTTAAACTTTGGCAGGAGACCTTTTTTTATTCTAACACATTTGTATTGTAAACCCTGGGCAAATCTATCAATGTTTTAGTGTAGGCCCCATATAAGGTTCCATTTCACAAATAGACATTTTTATATAGAGTTTAATGAAGTGTAAATGAATTTTAGAGTAGATAGAATCCGAGTTGAGAAATGTTTTATACATTGTTGGAAAGGTATGAAAATTTCCTTTACGATAAGGTATGTTGCGTAAATATGGCTATAGTGTGTCATGTGCAATTAGGACAACAAAAACAAAATTTGGGAAATTCGACTTTTTTGAAAAATTGACTTTTTTATTGCCGGTTCCATAAAATGGAATAGAATAGAGATATTTCCATGATTCTTTTTGTGTTTTGTAGAAGAAGTGTTACCAAATAAAAGTTTATTTAACATCTTTGCAATAAAATGTGACGTAATACTTGTTTTTTAGCAATGAATATAGCACTACTTGAAAATTGACTTTTTTCAGTATTTTGATCGCTACGATCTCATTTATGGCTAGGATATGGCGAGACATACCTTAAAATGTTGGGAACATTTTAAGCTTTCATTTAAGTTCAAAAAAAGCGAAAAAATCCCCGTGGAACTTTTTTTCCAGTGAGAAACTTTTGAAGTTTAGTAAAAAAATTGGCCATTTTGGTCTTAAGATAACGGTGTTGTTTGATATCGAAATTAGCCAAATTAGCACTTAAAACTTTTCTTAATACCTCGAATTTGTGAAAATGGAAAGAAATGATAATGCTTTGACGGCCAAAGTTTGCGAAAACTTAAAGGAAATGGGAGTATCTTTTTTGAAAAATTTTGCAATTTTTTGACAAAAAAAATATTTTTCATATTGAAAACGATGCCATTTTTAAACCGCCAAAGATATTCACGTGATTCCTTTTGTATTTTATGCACACATATGCTGGCATAATTTGTGTGAAGTATGAAGTTTATAGCTTTAAAATTGACGGAGTTATTTAAAAAACACTGAAAAAAACCAAGGCCAAATTTTCATATTTTAAAATTAAACAATTCATAACTCCTTAACAGTACACGATGGCATGGTACTTTATGCATAAGTTTTTTAGATCTTGTCAAGCTCTTTCTCTAGAGTCCTAAATCATGTAAATCGGTTGAGTAGATCAAAAGTTATGGCCCCCAGAAGCTTGGAGAAGTCAAAAGTGGTCAACTTTGACACCCTGTAGCTCACCCTGTATTAAAGATATGGACCAACAACAGCACTTTTCTGCCTATGTCCTCCTCTACAAATGTCTAGAACATTTTGTATGGCTAAAATCAACAGATAAAAAGTTGTAGACTTATTTCCAATTTTTTTGCCATTTGGCCCACTGTGCGTTGATGTGTAAAATCCTTACTTGAGATTAAAACATAATTAAAATTTGAATTTTATTCGTTCATGTTTTTATTCGTCATGTTAAATATGTAAATATGCATCAACGAGATGCTTGTGCAAATATTTACATGTTTACAAATAATTACATACATATGTACATAGTCAGCATAACTTTGGAAATAGGATGTAAAAATACTTATTTTTCTGTATATTAAATTTAAAATTGTTTATACATTTGTTGTTTATTAGCTTTTATCTGTTTTCAAATATTTTTTTCAAACATATACGCGTATCGGTCGGTGCAATAGAGTCGGCAGCGGTCCGTGCAATAGATCGGCCTCGAGGGTCGGGTAGCCCCAGCACTAGGTACCGATGTGATAGCCCAACCCGTCATCAATCAAAAATCACTATTATAGAAACATCAACAAGAAATAATGGAACTGACAACCCCCGATAACGACCTATGGTTTCAGAACACGGCTTATGATTAGAACATGGAACGTTAAGACTCTCTCACAATTATCCAGACTTTACCAAGTCCGGTACGAGATGTCGAACTACAACCTAGACATCCTCGGTTTATGTGAAAGGCTGAAATCCGGGACTATGGATCTTCAAGTTGGCTACCACTTCATTTTCGGGCAACGAAATCCACGGAATAAACGGCATCGGTCTTTTATTGTCGCTGAAAATAAAGCAAGCTCTTTACGACGGAAAGATTATATTAAAAATTCCACAAAATATCTATTGTACAAAGCTACGCGCTAACCAAACTCGATGACGACTAAACAAAGGATCAATTCTATTCCCAACTCGATTCAATGACACTCTCTCCAACAAAAGGAGACAATCTTGTAATGGGGGATTTGAATGCCAAGTTGGCGAATAACAACAATAATCTGCAATCAATCATGGGAATGCAAGGACGTGGGGATAACACGAATGACAATGGCGACAGAATGGTTGTTTTCCGTTCAAGAAACCTGCTCTTTATTGGAGGCAAAAAATTCCGCCATAAATATATACACAAATATATTTGGGAATCACCAGATGGAAACACCCGTAATCAAATCGACCATGTACTTATCAGCAAACTTTTTCTGGGTTAGCTGATGGTTGTAACAAAAAGTAACAGCGTGCTAAGTTTGGACGGGACGAATCTTTTATACCCTCCACCATGGAACGCATTTGTCGATTTATTTTTCCAGTCTCTCTTTTTAGGCCAACAAAGGATAAAAGAAAAAAATTGCTATGCTATTGGAGCTTTATCAAGTTATGGTCTGACTCAGACTATAATAGGATTGAAAGTTAGAGAGCATAGTAGAAGTCGTTGTGTAAAATTTCAGCCAATTCGAATAAGAATTGCGTACTTTAGGGGCTCAAGAAGTCAAATAAGGAGATCGGTTTATATGGGAGCTGTATCAGCCTATAGACCGATTCAGACCACATGTATGTTGAAGGTGATGGCAAATACCGTTGTACAAAATTACAGCCAAATCGGATAAGAAATGCGTCCTATAAAGGGATCGCTTTCTATGGGATCTATTTATATCAGGTTATGAACCGACTAAGACCATATATGGCATAGTTGTTGCGAGACAAAACGGAACACTTTACTTAAAATTTCAGCCAAATCGGATAATCATTGCGGTCTCTAGAAGTTCTAGAAATCAAGATCCCAGATCGGTTTATATGGCGGCTATATCAGGTTATTAACCGATTTAAACCATACTTAGCACAGTTGTTGGAAGTCATAACAGAACACCTCATGCAAATTTTAGCCATATCGGGTAAGAATTGACCCTCTAGTGGCTCAAGAAATCAAGATCCAAGATCGGTTTTTGAAAGGAAACAAGAAGGAGGTCAGTATAGCTGTTGGTATCATAACGCGACACATAGGACTACGAGCTCACTTATGTAAAATCGGTGCCGCAAGTGATAGCATATGTAGGGCATGCGGGGAAGATGATGAGACGTTGGAGCATTTCATTTGTCATTGCCCTGCTTTTGCGTCTAACAGATACCGGCACTTAGGTGGAGACACAATACCAGACATGAATCAACATAGGGAAGTGGTATTGAAAACAATTAAGGATTTTGTAAGTAGCACGGAATTCTTATCTTAAAATTTTCTTTTTAGAGGTTACGTTAGAGCACACATCAAGCCAATTACTGGCTTAGGTGTATGTCCATAGTGGCATTGGGCGGATTAATATCTACACCCCTCTTTTCAGCCTAGCCTAACCTAACCCCGGGGTTACGCCTTAAATCAGCCCCTAAACTGAACTTCATTTCCGACTATTGCTATATGGAGCTCAAATCAACGGTATTTGGAAGTAAAGAACGAATTTTATATCTATTTTCGGGGCAAAGTGTCGGTGGCCGCACCAGCCCCAAAACACCGTTCAAACGGTTCTTACTTACTGACCTCGGAAATATGTGGCTCAAATTAAAGGGATTTGGCAGTGGAGCACGAGTTTGATATCCATATTTGAGTCGAAATGTCTGCCCCTTAAAAGCACTTCTCATTACCCTTATTTTCCAAAATACCTGATCTCGGACATTGGTAATGTGATTCGTTCGATATTTTATTGCTCTCTCTCAATCACAAAAAAACCAAAACATGGTTTCTATTGTTGGGGTCTGATGCCGCGGGGACGCCAAATCCCACCAAATGGATATATAGACCGCAAATGTCACAAGCATTAAGAGGGGATAACCACCGCTTTAAATTTTGTCCGATGTTCTCGCCCGAATTCAAACACAGGCGTTCAGCCCGGGCCCCAGTTCGGCTAGTCTTACTATAAAAAAGATATACAGATATAATTGGATTTGACCATATCCACTTTTTTACTCGGGAAGTACATTTACACCAAACCACTATACAAAACCTTTAATGTCTTCGACACATTTCTTATGACATACAAATTAAAGAACATAAACTCACACGACTTTGGCGTGAAAGTATGTGTTCTTAAAAAAAAACAACACAAAAGTCATGGAAACAATAAAAATCATGACTCAAAGCGGTGGTGTTGCTCCATAACAAAATGTCCTTGAATGTGTCATTTGTTTTTATTGCCCCATGGAAGTGTTTTCTTTCTTCCCCCTTATCCATATTTTCGACGGAAAGACTTTAACAAGAAGATTTGCTCAATCAATTGCCGCCAGAGTAAACATTTAAACATTTGGGTAATAGGAAAATTGTTTTTTCATATGTTAAATGCCTTGCCTAGGGTGGCAAAAATGTTTCCATGCTTTTTTTTAGTGGTAGTGGTTGGGCTGGTTGTAATTTTTTATGGGTATTAGGGATATGTTGCCACTACCACTGATGCTTTGTATTTTTTAAGGGCCATGAAGTGGCTTTATGGATGTTAAGCTGATGTTAAGTATATTTTTGTGGGTGTCTGTTTGTGTTGGCGGTTTTTTTTTCGCAAATGTTTCCCCACTACGTATAGGCCCAATCCTCCTCTCATACATTTGAGTCCTTGTCCTTTTTATGAATTCCCTTACATGGTGCGGTGTGGAACGTTTAACATGGCTTAAATGTTGATGTTCATTTCCCTGTTCATTTCATCATTGTTGCTATTATTCTCATTGTGCTATTCTTTTCCTTACTGGTGAAGCTTTTTCCACTATTGATTTTTTCCTGGGCATCCTAAGGGCATTGACAAGGGATAAATGAGGGTAATTGAGCAGATAAGAAAGGGAGGTAGAAAATAACATTCTATTGAAACACAATAGCTTTTGTTATGGTACTCATACACCTAACCACAGAATAGGACATTGTGGTGACTTTGAACGAGTTAAATGTATGTTGTGGATAGACAGCATCGTTTCATGGAGGACCTTGAAAGGAGCTGAATCATTTAATATGTATACTGTCAGCCATGTTAGTTTACAAAAACTTTTTAATTATAGAACAGCTTTATGAGACATGGTCGAGAGTCATAACTCTAAAAGAGTTTTTGCTCATTTGGAAAGGTCAGCTTTTACAAAAAACTAAAATCGGATAAAACTCTTCCAAACAATATCTTTAAAGATTTTTTTCCTGAATATTTCTTATCCACATGGCGGCAGGTGTTTTAGTTTTCTTTTTAATGATTCCAAGAATATGTTCGCATTAGCAAGTTTATGTATTTAAATTTTGTGATTTTCAAACCCCCATTTTTTTACTTAATAGAATAGACACTGATTCGAACCAGAACTTAGACATACACCTAAGCCAGTTATCAGCTTATTGGGCGCTCCAAATACTTAAAATTATCCTCGCAAAACACAAGTCAGTATTTCCCCGCTAATAATAAAATTCTTAATGGTTCTCCATATCGTGCCTCTAAGTCCGTTCAAATCTGGTACTGTGTCCTTACATAAATGACGGTGTCTGTTAGGTAGCTAAGGTTTAAGTTTCAGTCTGCCATCAGACTCAATTAGACGTTTTCGTTCATTGTTAAACCACAGGAAAAGGAAAAGAACGATGCCTTCTAGTTCCCATCGGTCATTTTAAAAGGTCGCTAAGGAAAAGATAACCTATAGTGGAACTCCTTCTGACTAACAGTGCGGGACGCACGAAAAGCAGACGTTCTTGTATCTCCTGCCGAAAAAAACTACTTCTGTATTGCAAGACCACTTTCGGTAGCCCTCTTCACTTTCGCACGTAGAGCTCCCCGAAGTATCTCCAAGAGTGCTCGGTAAATTGTCCTTTTACACCTTTTTCTTCCAGAGACAATTATATATTGATAATGGCCTTTTTCTTCCAGAGATAATTATATATTGATAATGGATATATTCCCAAGTAGCGGAGACAGTACACCTCCTTGAAGTTTTCCTCTGCAGAACCATCTCTTAGATCTGCAGATCCCATGCCTGCCGCCTTGCATATATGTAAGTTAATTATTAATAAACATTCTTACGGTTGTTTTGAAACATAGAAACTACAGCTCCTTCACGAATGTCGGTTTTACATTATTGAATGCACATTCAACGTCAAGAAACGATACCTTTATATTCCTGGACTGCGAGAGAACCCTCTATGTAGGTGACTAGGACGTGAAGGGCTGTTTCAGTGGACTTGCCCTTACTATATACATGCCGAGACAAGCAATCTCCAAGGAGCGAGCGCCCAATAGCTCGGTAGCTCGCAGCTAAACTTCCCGTGATGGCCTTGTGGCTTTCGCCCTGTTGAAGAGTTTTCTGCAGCCCTTCCTAAGACCAACCAGTTCTAGTGTCCACCATGGCGGAAAGGTGATACCCTTGGTTTGGCTTTAGGATGGAAGAATAAAAACAACGAACCATTCCCACGCACAGCAATGGCTCCTGGTTAAGAATCACGTCCAAATTTCCTGCCTTCAGAAGGACCTTTAGTGCTGCCAAACATACCTTACAATGACGGAGATTCATTTGCAGAAACCATACCATAGTCAGCATTCAGAATTTCCACCATTCGCCTCGTCTTCTGAGTCCGCCAGGATTTCATTCTCACAAACTTCCTCTATAGATGCTTCCGTCGAAGTACCATTTGTGTTCTGACTTTCACCGCTGGTGAGCACCATGAGCCCAATCCAACCCGATGATCCACCAATAAAGGGCTTGTCGGGTCCCGTTTCGACGCCTTCCTCTAATGTTCCGATCGTGGCAGGGGGACTTTCAATCTCCTGCAATCCTCCCCCAGCAACAACTGCTGAGTCAACTCCTAATTCACCAACCCCAACGTTTGTATAGACCTTCAGCTTCAACTTGCTGAATCCTTAGGACACAGTTCCATCAGGCCTTTTGAGGTCTGCGAGACAGTCGGAGTTTAGTACGAACACTGCATGTCTCGGGTCGCCACCAACCTCATCCATTCTTCCAGCCAGTGGTTGAAAGATTCGGATCACAGTCTCCTAGTCGCCCAAGCATGGATTCAGGATCTGAGGCATCCAAGCGATTGGCATTGACCGGGAAGGAATTTCTTTATTCTTGACTAAATCCATTCCTGCGCCTGGCCAAATTTTGCCAATCTTCTTTAGGATGAAACGACACATCTTAATTGAGCGTTGATCTCCGAAGGCAATTAGTTTGTATCGTCGCAGACGTGGATCAGATGTGACAAGTGCTTTGAATGACTTTTCCAAATATAAAAGAGCTATGTTATGTTATACACCGATATAGAACGTACTTGTCATAGCTGGTAGAATCAATTGAAAAGTACCACCTCCAAAATTTCTGGCAAATCGCGTAATAATTGCGCCCACCAGAGGTTCAGGAAGTCAAATTGAGAAATCGGTTTATATGGGATCAGGTTATGGATATATGTCAGGTTGTGGACCGATTACAACCATACTTAGCTCAGTTATTGAAAGTCAAAACAAAACACCACATGAAAATTTTTCTAAAAATCGAAAAACTGGCAAAATCCTTCTGTTACTGTGAAATTGGTAAATATACCTCAAAACTGAAAATTGTTGTCAATTGTTGTTGCAGCACCTGCCCCATCAGCGGTGACATTTGGTATAAAATCAGAGCTAATTTTTGCACTGGCTGCCAACACACTCTTTACAGAACGATCGTAATCTTCCAAATCCTTAAAGTGTACTTGTTCTTGTGAATATCCTAGAACATAGACTTGTGTTATAACTTCCAACATCCATGCCGGTCTATAATCTAATATAGCCCCCTTTGACTTCTTGAGCCCGTATAAGTCTTAATTTTCGTCCGACTTGGCTGAAATATGGAACAAAGACTTTTGTTATGAATTCCAACATCCATGCCAAGTATTATCCGAATCCGTATATAAACAAATTTAGCCCCAAATAAACCGATCCCAGTTTTTGACTAAATACCGATATTCCGATATGACTTCTTGAGACCTTTGAAGCCTCAATCAATTCCCGATTTGTTTTTCAATAAATAATTCAAATACAAACTCGGTTAATAAGGGAAAATTTTTAGCGGAATCCATCCTGGTGGGTACCCAAGATTCGGCTCGGCCGAACGTAGCACGTTTGTACTTGTTTTTAGAATAGCTTAGGTTAGGTAAGGTTAGGTTGAGAAGAGAGTCTGGACATTAATCTACCCCATGCCACATATTATAAAAATAATGCTAATACTGAAATAATTTTGTGATTTGTTAACCGTTCCCCCCACAAAATTTGTCACGAAGATTTCTCTTGAGATCACTGGTGAATTTCAATTAAATCGGTTTGGATTTAGATAACGGTCCCATATATAACATTCCTCCGATTTTCACTTTTAGGTCCTTTGCAAAATTTTTTGCACAGCGATTTCCTATGTGACTCCCACAATATATACGGACTTCGGTCGAAATTCTTTATATTAAATTTTAGCAAATTTTAACCTCGAAGACATAGCCTGCATACCCAATGTTGTGTAGGGTGAGCTTTGCTTTACTTTAGCCCGTCCCTTCTTTTCACCGCTGTTTAAGGAAACATTTTTGCTGTTTTGAATAACTAATTTCGTTTAATGCAGGATGAAATGCTAGACAATATTCTGCAACAAAATCAAATTTGATAAAAATTTCATTGAAATTGAAAATAGCGTCAAAAAGGTTAATTTTTGGATCACATATTGCATGAAAATTGAGTTTTGACCAAAATTTCTAAACAATCCAATATTCCACGAAATTTGTTTGTGTTCAACAGATTTTTATTGGGATTGGCGTTTATTCAAGCATTCGTTTTGTACCATAACATTAAATTTCCCTACGCTCTGCCCTCATATACTGATATCTCGTTTTCTTAGTTAGTTAGTTGCTATGATTACATTCACATCATTATACGGATCACATAATTGCTTTTGTTTTACGGCCGATGACTGTCTTGAGTACATCGCCTTTGTCCAAGATTAATGATGGAAAAAGCTGTTTATGTATAAATCTTCCTAACAACACTAATAAAACAAAAGGACATTCAACACTTGCGAAAATAGACTAGACCAAAGGAAACAATGGCAGTGGACAAAATTACAAGGGAGGGTCCTGTGTATTAGGTTGGGTAACAAAATATTTGGATTTAAAATGATAAATTTGCACACTCAAAAAGACAGTTCGATGAGTAATGACTTTAATCAACATTTGTATACAGCTAAATATCATGTGACATAGGCATTAGTTTTACACAGTTGTATAAGATAGTGCCAGAGTCACTATACCCATATTAATTTAATTGTTTTATGTACATATTCACAGCAAAGGTAATGTGGGCAATCTTTAAGAATTTATAGACATCCAGCTAAAATAATTTGTATACTTTCGGCTTTTATAGGTTTCATTTCGTTTTATTTTTGTTTTGTTTATCTCTCTATGAAGGAATAGGCCAAAAGTAAGCTAATCATTGTCAAACGAGGCAAGTTGAAATAAAACGTTCTTGAATATGGTTGCCATAGAATAATTTTTTTCGACATTTGATATTTTAGCTTTCATATAACTATCATAAAATTTTGATGTCCGTATAAATATCGTTCTTATTTGTTTTTAAAGATTTTTTTTCGAAATACTGTTTTAGTAAGGTTTTTTTTCGGACAAAATATTATTTTCATAAAAAAATTTTCTCTTATAAAAAAATTAATTTTAATTTTTATACTCTTAATTATTTGGAAATATCCATTTTCGACCTTAAAAGTAAACAATAAAAAAGCGAAAATGAAAGGAATTTATTTACCGTTATTTTTTATTTATAAGCGTTTTAGCTATTTAAATAAAATAATCCCTAAATTAATTGGGTTTTTACCAAAAATACTTGAAATTTATGAAAATTTGGTGCGAAATAAATATAGGTTCAGTAACAAAATGTTACAAAAGTCTAAACAAATTTTAACAAGTACAAAGGTAAAGTTCGGCCAGTTGGATACCCACCACCAACTTTGGATACCCACCACCACGTGTATATATGTAAACCACCTTTCGTCATAATCAGGTGAAATATGCATAATTTATACCTCCATAGCAGCAATATCGAAATATGGTCCGATTTGGACTTGTGCAAATGTCTTTGTGCAATTTTTAGAACAAAATATTGGTCTTTTTTGTAGCTATATCCAAATATAGACCGAACAGAACCATATACGACACGGATGTCGAAAAGCCTAACATGAGTCACTGTGTTAAATTTCAGTGAAATCGGATAATAGATATGTTTCTATGGGCCCAAAACCTTAAATAGTGAGATATGAACCAGTCTGGGCCAAATTGCAGAAAGATGTCAAAGGCCCCTACACAATTCACTGTCCCAAATTTCGGCGAAATCGGACAATAAATGCGCCTTTTAATGGCCCAAAACCATAAATCGAGAGGTCGGTCTATATGGCAGCTATATCCAAATCTGGACCAATCTGCGCCAAATTAAAGAAGGATGTCGAGTGGCCTAACACAACTCACTGTCCTAAATTTCGGCTTCATCGGACAATATATGAGCCTTTTATGTGCTTAAGACCTTCTATAGGGCTATATCAAGATATAGTCCGATATAGCCCATCTTCGAACTTAACCTGCCTATGAACAAAAAAGAGTCGATGCAAAGTTTCAGCTTAGTATATCTATTTTTAAGACTGTATCGTGATTTCAACAGACAAACGAAGAGACATGGCTAGATCGTCTTAGATTTTTACCGCGATCAAGAATATATCTACTTTATGGCGTCGGAAATGGATATTTCGATGTGTGGGTATAAAAATTAGTAATTGATTCCATCTTCGGTGCATTTGTAAACATCGAAAATATGATTTTTTATCGAGTAGACTAAGTTTGAAAATCTTCTGTCCGTATTTTGGTCGATGCGGTTCTTATAACATGTTTTAGTGCGGATGTACATTCGTTCTGTTTCCCATTCGTAAAAACCTTTCGTTCCAAGATTCCCCATAGGACTTCAATTGGACTTATATGTGGACTACATGCGGACCAATTCAAAACTTCTCTATTTTTGGAACGCAACATTATTCTGGTGAAAAAATATATCTGGGCCGATTAGTGTTTCACCAAATGGTAATTCCAGCATTTTTACAAAATTCCAAGTAATCGTTTTAGTTACAATCCAAGCCAGGGGCAGCATACCATGAAAGGAAAAAGCTTCCCAAATCATGAGGTACCGCTACCAAAATTTCTGCTTATTCCTATTGGTTTTAATTTGCGTAAACCCCGCCAGGAATACTAAAAATATCGGATCCATCAAAATCGAACTTTTTTCTTCAGTGAACAATACTTTTTTCCATTTTTCTCCAAAATCCATGTTTTTATACCCACCACCGTAAGATAGGGAGTATATTCATTTACTCATTCCGTTTGCAACACATCGAAATATCAATTTCCGACCCTACAAAGAATATATATTTCGGGTCGTCGTAAAATTCTAAGACGATTTAAAGATGTCCGTGTGTCTGTCCCTCTATCCGTCCGTCTGTTGTAATCACTCTACAGGCTTCAAATACTGAGATGTTGAGCTGAAATTTGGCACAGATACATCTTTTTGATGCACGCTGGTTAAGTTCTTGAACGTGCCAAAGCGGACCATATTTGGATATAGCTGCTATATAGACCGATTTTCCGATAAAAGATCAAATGCCCATAAAAACTCCGTTTTCATCCGATTTCGCTGAAATTTTAAACAGTGAGTAGTTATAGGCTTCCCGACATCTGACCCAAATATGGTTCTATCTCCCGATAAAGAGTCTGAAGGCCATATAAGCTTTATTTTTTAACCGATTTCGCTGAAATTTGAAACAGTGAATAGTTTTAGGCCTACCAACATTTGACCAAACTATAGTCCAGATCGGACTATATTTAGATATTGCTGCCGTATAGACCGATCTGCCGGTAAAGGTTCTGAAGCCCAAAAAAGTTTAATTTATTGTCTGAAATTTGAAACAGTGGGTTATTTTAAGCCTCACGACATCTGACCTAAGTACGGCTGGTAGTGACTGGGAGGGTAGACGGGTATTTTATTTGTAATGCAAACACATTTTCTCTTCAATCTGTCGGTATAATTATATAATTTTATCGATTTTTAGGTTCATCCAGAACTCCATCTTGTACAAATTATAACATACGAAAACCATTGACAGATTGGAACTGAAACCAATACCAGTTCGAAATAAAGCTGGTACCAAACGGTGTTGCTTTACTATTAATACCGTATGGAACTGAAATCAGAATGTTGAGTATCAACTTTTCTCTGCGTGCAGAAGCATGAGATGTAACATTAAATTCAAACAAGCCATCCTTTGGATCCGGCTGAGTACTGAACAGTAAGTGGACTTTTGAAGCGTCACATACACCGGTACGGGATGATTATGAGAAGCACATGGGTTGAAAATCTGAGCTCCAATTTGTGTGGTGTTCATCGTCATTACGAGAAGTTCAGTTGAGAGCTACTGGGAGCGTCCACAGGTTGCGGATAGTGAAATGTAGCTCTTGCTTAAATACTGAGTGAGTTTGATACTCGATATGACAAGACCATCTATTGTCGTCTTTAAATAACCAATGGCCATAACGTTCCCGCGGCGATCGGTCCTATGGGCCGCAACGAGCTTGCTCACTTTTGGAGCTGGACGAGCATCGCTACCTCCATATACAAATAGTCCCAGACGGAATTTCTACACTGACAAAACAAATACAAATTTTCCCCATAAACATTCCACTAAGGAACAGGTGCAAACTTCTCACATATCAATAAGTGCAGTCCGATTCAAGTTTTAAGCACAATGATAAGGGCCATCTTTTTATAGCAGAGTCCGAACGGCGTGCCGCAGTGTGACACCTCTTTGGAGAGAAGTTTTACATGGCATAGTCACAAATGTTGCCAGCATTAGGAGGAGAAAACCAACGCTGAAAAATTTTCGGATGGTCTCGACTTTTAAACTAAAAAGTTGTAAATTGATTACTAACATTAAACTGTGGAAGAAAATGTTAAATAGTTATAAAAATTCTTCATCCGCAAGAAAACAGTTTTTTTTTGTCCCATAGATATTCCAAACGCTTAATTTTTTGCGTTTGTTTAACTCTCCCGCCAGTCCTAATCGACTTAAGACCAGATCACTCTGGACGCACCCAGATCTGGATACAGTAGACGAATGAACAACACACTGCTACAACATCAGCAAGATGCAAGACCAATCAAAAGCTATTTGGAAAACACTTGTTGAGAATTTTGTCTTATCTTCTTTATAGGCCAGACCTTGCTCCTTCTAACTACTTTTTGTTTCTATCGATGTCTGACACCTATACTGGCATACACTTTACTATACAATAGAATATCAGAAATTGGCTTGATTCATTCTTCTCCTTAAAAATGAACAGAGTTCTTTTGTGGCTATCGATTGACAATACTTTGAATTATGTATAAATTTATATTTTTATTGTAATCAACACATATTTCTGTCACTAAAATGTCGACAAATTTTGATATCGTAATTTTATTTTCATAGAAAATGTTAGAAAAATTCGAATTTCTTAACTAATCTTTGTATGATGGTAACCCTTAATTAAGACAATAAACAATGCCACACATTCTTTCCTGTACTTACTCCATAATTTACCGAACAGGACAAACATTCCCATATTATTTCTCAACTATCACCATATATCCTGCAATCATCCTCCCCCATTCTTGTTGCTCATTTTCCTACGTATACCCAAGCATTATACCCACTCTACTCTCATCGAAGTCCAAGAACACGCCAATTTGTAATTACTGCAACTCCTAGCTATTCTATTTCTTATTTTTCTCTTTGACAAATTTCCTTCAGACTCTACTTAGGGGACACATTTAGTGAAGCATGGACCATAATGTTCTATAGACTGGCGGCAGTAAAGCATAGCAAAATCCAGAACTGAGAGCTATGTGGTAATTATAACCGCCCCATAAAACAAAGGAAGAAAATAGCAACAACCCAACTAACCGAACAGGACACACCACAAAAAAAGTGAACAGAAACAAAGAAAAACCATCTTCGTGCACTCCACACAAGACCGGGGAGTGGAAGTGGACATACCTTGGCTATTAATGAAAATCGATGGTTAAGTATTATTCTTTTCATTTTGCTATTAAAAGTGAGGCTGTAAATGAGACTGGGGTCTTTGAGTACTAAAGCTTTTGTCCAATGTCCTGACTAATGTCCTTTTTATGTATTTCGAAAGGAAAATAATGTGCTGAGGTGTTACCTCAAATTGCCTCCAACAATGGGCTAATAACGACCTGAGTTCTTATACTCCCAAGCATTTTGTAAGATTTATTTGCGAATTTCTGTTTTTCGTCCTTTTGTCGTTGTGGGGAAACGTGTATTTTAACAACACAAGTCTTTGCTTATTTACTACTCAGCGATGTAATGGTGTTGTTGGCAATCGAAATAGCTTCCAACCAGGGTCATTAGGTTTTCCAAGAGACATTCGAGTGGCGGAGGCGTTTTGTTAGGACATAAACTACACAAGTTTGACATTTATTGCAGTTTGCATTTCGGACGTGAATAAGGAATGTTGTAGGAAAACTTTCAATAGATATTGGAACAGTGTGAGCTGAGAGATGTTTGGTATTTTCAAAAAGATCACATTGCTATGAGAATGGCAAGTAACATATTTAAATTTCCAATACATCTTTTAATTTGAAATGTATATAAGAAATATGTGAATTGTTTATAAATTTAAAATTAATTCAACACTAGCATACGCCCAGTCGTTTCGCTAGCATACGCCCAGTAAGAAGCCATTTGTGCCATTGTAGACAAAGATACATCATATTGTTCTATTTTGTACTATTTATTACCTAAAGGTACGAAATTTAGAAAAATCTTCTAGTGCCCTGTATATACTGACATGGTATAACTATATCCTAGTTATGAGAGCTTTAGCTCTTTAGCTGAGCTGAGATTGTGAACATTCCAAAATTATGTGGCCTAATCTAGACCTGAAGAGATCTACCGCTTTGCTGTCGAACAGACGTCTCAGGTATTGTGTCCGTCATGACAGATCACTGTCTGACCTGATGTGGACAGACTAAAGGTTGCAAGTAACGACTTCTGCAGAAGTTGTGAAGACATCAAGAAGAGGAGACTCTAGAGCATCTGCTGTGTGTGTGTTCCACACAGCCAGTCAGAAGGAGTTTCAATTTAGACTCTTACTTCTTTGAAAACTTGTCTGATTCAGTTTCTGGGAACATTCGCATGTTGATGGGCTTTCTTAATAGATTGTACCCAGCACACTTTTGTATCCAAAAATGTAGAAAAAATATAGTTTTTGGAGATCTGGATGTACTCCAAAACTGCACCACATTTTGTGATTTTAACATGGAGTTAACGGCAAAAAATTCATAATTTTTTTACCCACCACCGTAGGGGGTATATTCATTTACTCATTCCGTTTGCAACACATCGAAATGTAAATTTCCGACCCTACAAAATATATATTTTTCGGATCGTCGTAAACTTCGAAGACGATTTAACGATGTCCGTGTATCTGTCCGCCCGTCTGTTGTAATCACTCTAGAGCCTTCAAAAATTGAGATATTGAGCTGAAATTTGACACAGATACGTCTTTTTTTAAGCACGCTGGTTAGGTTCTTGAACAGGCCAAATGGGACCATATTTGGATATAGCTGCTATATAGACCGATTTTCCGATAAAGGGTCTAATGCCCATAAAAACTTTATTTTTCGTCCAATTTTGCTGAAATTTGAAACAGTGAGTAGTTTAAGTCGACAACTGACCAAAATATGATTCAGATCGGACTATATTTGGTAATAGCTACAATATAGACCGATCTCCCGATAAAGGGTCTGAATACCATAAAAGCTTTATTTACTATCCGATTTCGCCGAAATTTGCAACAGTGGGTTATTTTAAGCCTCCCGACATCTTATGTAAATATGGATCAGATGGGACTATATTTAGATAAAGCTGTCATATAGACCGATCTCCCGATAAAGGGTCTGAAGCCCATAAAAACTTTATTTGTTACCCGATTTCGCTGAAATTTGCAACAGCCTCCCAACATCTGACGAAAATATGGTTCAGATCGGACTATATTTTGATAAAGTTGTCATATTGACCGATCTCCCGATAAAGGGTCTGAAGGCCATAAAAGATTCAGAAAACAGTGAGTTTTTCTGAGCCTCACGATATCCGTCTTTAATATGGTTCAGATCGGTTTTGTAATTGAATATATCTGCCAAAAAGGCAAATATTTTGTTCTACAAAATTGAATGCTGACATATATATATTAGACCACTCAATGTCCGTGCCGAATTTGGGTGCTTAAGTTATACAATTTTCACCGGATTGTGACGAAATGGGGTTTATATACATAGACCCGAGGTCGGGGTATCCAAAGTTCGGCCTAGCAGAACTTAATGCCTTTTTGCTTGTTTAATATCCTTTTTTGCGCATTATATATTATCTTATTTTATTGCTGTTTAGCACCAATATTTTTATACCCACTACCGAAGGATAGGGGTATATTCATTTTGTCATTCCGTTTGCAACACATCGAAATATCTATTTCCGACCCTATAAAGTATTGGGTTGCCCAAAAAGTAATTACGGATTTTTTAAAAGAAAGTAAATGCATTTTTAATAAAACTTAGAATGAACTAAATCAAATATACTTTTTTTACACTTTTTTTCTAAAGCAAGCTAAAAGTTACAGCTGATAACTGACAGAAGAAAGAATGCAATTACAGAGTCACAAGCTGTGAAAAAATTTGTCAACGCCGACTATATGAAAAATCCGCAATTACTTTTTGGGAATTACTAAGACGATCTAGACATGTCCGTCGTCTGTCTGTTGAAATCACGCTACAGTCTTCAAAAATAGAGATATTGAGCTGAAACTTTGCACAGATTTTTTTTTTTTTTATCCATAAGCAGGTTAAGTTCGAAGATGGGCTAAATCGGACTATACCTTGATATAGCCCCCATATAGACCGATCGGCCGATTTAGGGTCTAAGGCCCATAAAAGCCACATTTATTTTCCGATTTCGCTGAAATTTGGGACAGTGAGTTGTGTAAGGCCCATCGACATCCTTCGTTATTTTGGCTCAGATCGGTTCAGATTTGGACATAGCTACCATATAGACCGATCCTCCGATTTAGGGTCTTAGGGCCATAAAAGACGTATTTATTATCCGATTTTGCTGAAATTTGGGACAGTGAGTTGTGTTAGGCCCCTCGACATCCTAATTTAATTTGGCCTAGATCGGTCCAGATTTGGATATTGCTGCCATATAGACCGATCTCTCGGTTTTAGGTTTTGGGCCATAAAAGGCGCATTTATTACCCGATTTTGCTTAAATTTGGGACAGTTAGTTGCCTTAGGCCCATCGACGTCCTTCTTCAATTTGGCCCAGATCGGTTCAGATTTGGATATAGCTGCCATATAGACCGATCTCTCAGTTTTAGGTTTTGGGGCCATAAGAGGCGCATTTATTACCCGATTTTGCTGAAATTCGCGACAGTGAGTTGTGTTAGGCCCCTTGATATTCTTATTCAATTTGGCATAGATCGGTCCAGATTTGAATATAGCTGCCATATAGACCGATCCTCCGATTTACGGTCTAAGGCCCATAAAAACCACATTTATTATCCGATTTTGCTGAAATTTGGGATAGTGAGTTGTGTTAGGCCCTTCGACATCCTTCGTCAATTTCGTTCAGATCGGTCCAAATTTGGATATAGTTGCCATATAGACCGATCCTCCGATTTAGGGTCTAAGGGCCATAAAAGGCGTATTTATTATCCGATGTCGCCGAAATTTGGGACAGTGAGTTAAGTTAAACCCCTTGACATACCTCTCCATTATGACCCAAATCGGTCCCCATTTGGATATAGCTGTCAAGTAGACCGTTATCTCGAGTTAAAGTCTTGGCCCCATAAAAGGCGCATTTATAATCCGATGTCACTGAAATTTTACACAGTGACTATAAATTGATTAACCAATGGGATTTAAAAAAGATCTAAGGAAATAATAATTAAAAAAACGCAACGTAAAATCGAAAGAGAAGTAAATGACAATAAAAGCTTCAAGTGGAAAATCGAACAAAACTTCTCAAATAGTTTGACGAGATCCCTTTTAAGATACGTTACTTTGAAGCTACTAAATATGAATTTAATCATCTGGTGGCAGAGTGCCGCTTAAACCTAAACTAACCATAGTTCAAAACGGTACATAAATTGATATAGCTCCCATATAAACCGATCTGCCGATTTACCATCTTGAGTCCTGGAAGGCGTAATTGTTGTGCGATTTGGCTAAAATTTTGCATTTAGTGTTCTGTTAAAACTTCCAACTACAGTTCAAATCGGTGTATGACCTGATGCAGCTTCCATATTAAACTATCTTCCGATTTGACATCTAGAGCCCCTGGAAGCCGCAATATTGGTCCGATTTGCCCAAAAATTTATACGTTCTGTTTCTGACTTTCATCCACTGAGCCATGTATGGTCCATATCTGTCTTTTCAAATAGAACATATTACACCGACATGTTCGCTGCCAATAAGGTGCAGCACATCCAAGACAGGTCGCTTACCATTCAATGGCGAGATGTTGGATCAAAGGATAATCCGAAAGACTTTATATTCAGCGGGATGACAACATATCAGGATGTATGATGTGGGTAAACAACCCCACCTTTTTACACGAAATGAATCACTCCGACCAGTGCCTTTCTCAAAAAAAATGGAAAAATCAAACCGATGTTGGTTTTAAGGAGACGACGACAATATCCGCGATAGCCTCGCAGAGCGTGCAGCAGCATATGATCTATGGAATTGATTGTAATCATTCAGCAGATTACAGCGGATCGTTGGCTATGTTTTGCGTTTTACTGAAATGTGAAGGGGATGGGAGGATGGGAGTTCAGCGTTGACAGCGGCATAGTTGGATCATTCCATGCAGCTGATAATAAGGACTGTTCAGCTATCGGATTTTGGAAAAGAAGTCTACCAATTGCGAAAACAAGGAACATTGGAAAAACTTTACTCAATACATAGTCTGACGCCATTTTGATGATGATAGATTAGAGCTGGCAAACTATCGATAATCCCAACATTCGATATTTTCGATAGTTTTCATAATAAATATCGATACTATCGTTAATTTCCCATCTACTATATTTAAAACGAAAATGAAAAGTAAAAATTAGGAGATATATAGAAACAATATCAATGCACAGACCAAATAAAACTAAGGTTAAAAACTCAGTGAGTGAGATCATAGTACAAAATTTTAGTCTAATCGGATGAAAATTGCGCCCTCTATAGGCGCAATGCATCTTAAAGGCTACATTCAGTGTCGGTTTACTTATTTTTGTTAGTTTTGCAAAAAAATTTAACCATTGCGATAGTTTCTATCGGAAAAATATCAATCGATATTCAGCCAAAAAAATGTAATATCGATAGTGCAATCCATATTTTGCCAGCTCTGTGAAAGATAGGCTATTGTGATACTTATCCTGGAAACTGATTGGGAAAACAAATACTATGGCTCTCTGTTGCTGTTGGAAACATGATTGCAAAGATTGTGGCTCATTAATTAACAGGCGATGACACGAAATATTGGACAGAACTGTATGAGGTGTACACGTACATGAGATTAAATCACCAGAAATCTCCCATCTAACAGAATCACACCAGCGAGAACGTTCGTTGCATCCGGCGTCGACTGTTGTTGCCCGCTGTGTGTATTTTACCGAATTCAGGGCAAGAAACCACACAAGATTTATATTGCAGTATTCTGCGGCTTTGCGACTGAAGCTAAAGTTGTCGTCGAAGAAATCCTATATTCAGATAATTCAACAAATTTTGTAGGAGCCAAGAACCAAATTGATGAGCTCTATCGTGCTGTATTTGGAGAGAAAAGGAAGAAGGTATTAATGGAAACATGTTCCAGTTCATTCTCCCAAAATCTCCGCACTTCGGTGATCTCTGGGAGGCCGCAGTAAAGACAACTAAGCAACAGTAACTGTTACCACAGCCAGCGCATCATTAATGTACGAAGAGTTACAGACTGTCGGCATCCAGATAAACATAATTTTAAATTCCAAACCACTTACTCCCATATTCAACGATCCCAATGACCTGGCAGCATTAACGACTGGTCGTTTTATTGTGGGTGGACCTCTAATCGAACAGGTTGATCCAATAGCCAAGCTATCTTCTGCATTCTTCGCAACTAGGTGGAAGATAGTATCACGGACTAGGTATGCATTTTGGAAACGGTGGTCAACAGAGTACTTTTGCACTCTACAAGAAAAAGGGAAATGGAGTACACCATCTTTAAATATTGAGCCTGATGAACTGGTAATCATTAAGGAAGACAATATTCCTGCAATGCATCGGCGGCTAGGCAGAATTATCCGAACATACAAGGGCAACGATGGAATCGTTCGGGTAGTTGACTTTAAAACACAGGACCGCGAAGTTAACCGAGCTATAAATAGGTCAGCTCCATTATTCGAAGCTGAAAAAGAGTCGCCACCAGCACCTATAGAGAAAGAAAGTAAGGATGAAAGACCATCATCAAAGCGAGCCAAGGAGAATAATGTAAAAGGATCGTCATTATCGAAGCGAATTAGACCATCAACGAGCATGCTGCTATCAAAAATGTTCGTGAAACTACTATTTCTACCGTTATGTTTATGTCACTCCTTTGTATAGCGAAGATTGAGAACAATCCCGGAATTTACTTCGACAGTACTGGAGTCACAAAGGTCACAGTACAATGGAAATTAATCACTTATTATTACCTTTCTCCCTTTTGGGCAGATATGGTCGACTTGTCCACTGGGACACAAACCCTTCAGAATTTGTACAAAGTATCTATCGAAAATGGAAGCTGTGAAGTTGTCTCAGAAAACCCTTTCCAAAAACAGCTTAGAAATATCGAAAATTATCGATAGTTCGCCATTTCTACTTTGCTGCACAAATAAGTCGTCCTTTGAGTCCGACTCAGTATTGAATGGAAGGTGGACTTTTGAAAGGCGTTTCAACAGATCATAGCGCCGTATAGCATTTAATGTTTGACAACTGCATTTGTCAAAGGTTTTCTGTTAGGTGTATAATTCTGCCCTTTCCAAAATGTTTTGATTGAAGTTCAATTTCCTGTCCAGCAAAACGTTTTGCGTTCAGTTGATTTCTTTTCCCCAGGATACAGTTGCCGTGGATAACTCGTAAGACCGTCTTAGACGGATTTACGTCTAGACCACTTTCGGTAGCTCACTTTGCTGTCCTACGCAAAGCATCCTGGAGAATATATCTAAAAAACCGGGAACTTACCTTTAACCGCTATCAGCATACGTGACCAATTTTACCCTTCTTTTTTCCAGAGTCAGAAATATATGGTTAATGGTTATATTCCAAAGTAGAGGAGACAGAACACTTCCTTGAGATGTCCCTTAGTTGAACCAGTCAAATGTTATAACAGCAAACACATGTTCCGCCTAACTTTAAGAATAGAGAACCCTACGGTCTGTTGCCGGACAATATCCGAGTGTATGAATTATTTTAGGACCGAATAAATTTAACGCAAAACATTGAAGTTATAAATACTAAAACTTTCTCACTGTGGTATTGATGCCACATGGAGACTGTTTTCTCGATACCACTGATTGCCCACAACTGCAGTTGCAGCTCTAAAATAAATCTCTCCACACGCAAAAAAAAATAATTCATAAGCCAAAACCAAGTAATAAACTAATTTGTGAAAAACGTTGGGACTTTGCACTTTACCATGGAATTGCAAGAATTTGTGAAGAATGCAAAGTATGCCGAAATAATACCAAATATTTCATCTGGATTTCTATTTATAATACATATATTCATTAGTAAAAACTATCTTCTTATATATTTGTATACTCTCCACCCTAGAAATACATATCTAGTCTTTAAGTTTGTAACACTCGCAATATTGATCTGCGACTATTATAAATTAATACAATACTCTTGATCGTGTTGACATTAGAAGTCGACGTAGCTGTGTCTATCCGTCCACCGACAGTAGTAGTAGCAGTATTGCATATGGGCCATATTGGTTCAGACTTGGATATAACAGCAATATATACCGGTCTCCCGCCTTATCTGATTTGTCTAAAATTTTCTGAATCGGACCATAACCTGGGACCGAGTTACGGCATATCTACAAAACCGACACCTCAGTCTGAAATAGAATCTCCTAGCCTGTAGATAACAACAAGATAGGTTGAAAAGAAGGAGCGGAGCCAGTAATCGGCTTGTTGTGCGCTCTTCGTCGACGTCCTTGTGTTAACACAACACCACCTCACGCATTTCGTGATCGCCCGGATATCCGCCTGCAGGACCGTATTATGGGTCGGATATTTAGAATAGTCTACAGTGCCCTAGTGGGCTCCGCCTATGCCAAGACAACGTATTCTCTGAACCTATTGTATTATCCTTACGTTGCACTTGTTCTCCATAGCAGTCCACCAAACTACTGAGGTGTAAGTAAGTATTGGTCTAATCACGCTCCTGTAGAGCCAGTGGACTATCCTCGGATTCAGACCCCATTTCGAGCCTACGGCGTGTCTGCAGGAGGCCACAGTAGCACTGAGTTTAGCATGCTCACCCATGACGCTGAACGCCTTGGTTTGAATCCTAGCGAGACCATCAGAAAAAATTTTCAGCGGTGGTTTTCCACACCAAATGCTGGCAACATTTGTAAGGTACTTTTCAATGTAAAACTTCTCTCCAAAGAGGTGTCGCACTGCGACATCGAGCTGTATTCATTGATATGTGAGAAGTTTGCCTCTTTTTCTTAGTGGAATGTTCATGGGCAAAATTTGCAATTTAAAAAATTGTTGCCCGTCTGCAAAGTGACCAACACCTGTGTGCCATCTCAGTGCGCTCCTGAATGTGACACTTCCAAATAAGTTTCCTGTCCAAGACCACTCCTTAGTATTTCACATTGTCATATAACTAAATCGTTCTATTGAGGAAACTTGGCACGCCAAATTGGCCCACGTTTGTCTTCCCCGTGAACAGGTAGCTGTGGTTAGCCCAGTTGCATGCCACCTGCAAGACCCTTTCGGATTTTCTGCATAGCTGATTCGGATCCTTACCTATTAGAACTATTTTAACAAATCCCTCCTCTGTAAGCATCCGTAATAGATTATTTATGGTGGTCACTGTTACATTCCATACTCGACTGAGTTTGTGTACAATCGAAAGAAGTTGCATACAATAGTAATGGAATGAAAGAGAAGTGTATTCGTATAAAAGATTATTATACTGAGAGACTTAGAGCATAGACTAACAATACATAACCGTCACCAATAGTAGTGGCGATAAAATGCCCCCTTTGGGAGTGCCTTGTGCCATGGGAACCACAATTTATCCACCTGCTTCTTAGGGTATAGTTTATCCAGTCTCTAAGGACCCAATCCATCTGGAATTGGTCATAGGATTAGATCAGTGTGTCGGTGAGCACATTGTTTACGTCTTAGCATCGAAAGATTCTTCTTTTTTGTGCACAACCTGATATCTTGTTTCCGCTCTGCTCCCGCAACCAGTTTTTCCGCTCCTCTACTTTTAAATTAACTATTTATTTTTAAATGTTCTTCTAATGCACACAGTGCCCTATGTAGTGGAATGTTAATTTTTACATTACGTCTATCGATCGCCGTCTATATAAAGTTCCCATATAAACCGATCTCCTGTATTGATTTCTTGAGCCTCTAGAGGGCGCAATTCTTACCCAATTTGGCTGAAATTTTGCAAACCGGTTTCTTTTATGAACTCCAACATTTTTGTAAAGCATAGTCTCAATCGGTCCATAACCGTTTATAAACCAATATCCTGATTGTACTTTTTGAAACCCTAGAGGGCGCAAATCTTATCAAATTTGGGTGAAATTGTGCTTAATTTCTCCTATGACGTCCAACTCCCTATAATCCGACCTCCGATGTTACTGCATAAGCGTCTAGAGGGAGCCTGGGCGCAATTATTTGATTTGACTGAAATTTTGTACAATGATTTCTCCTATAATCCTCAATATGCATGCCAAGTATGGTTTGAATCGGTGTCTAGGAGCTATCTATATAAACAGATCATCCAACTTTACTTGTTATAGTGAGTTCGATTGTGCAAAAAAGTGTAGCATTTTATCGACATGTTGCACTGAAATCGAAATTTTGGGTTCGGTTGTCCAATAAAATGTAACCCATCCACCAGGTGTAGTGTTCGTTTGTAATGTTGTTGCCTACAGAGAGTAGAAAAATCTTGCATTTCTCACAACGGCTATCATTCAAGCTAATTTTGTTTGAACAGAAGCTCCAAAATATTAAAAGTAAATGCATAAAAATGGAAGAAGTGAACGCGTTTATTTAGCTATCGGAATATTAGATGCTTTGCTATAAATTTCTGTATCAGAAGACGAGGATGCGTATTTTACCGCATTATTTGGTCGAAATGACTGCATATGGACATATGAACATGTTCGATTGAAAATGTAAAAAAGTGTAAAGCTATGAGAGGGTTGGGGCGATATTTGAAAAATGTTGTCCCGTATAATGCAACATTAGTGTAAATTGAAAGCACCATTAAACATTTACTGGAAGCAATTCCTAACCACATTTTAAAAAACATGTAATAACGCATTAAGTTCGGCCGTGCCAAACATTAGAAACCCATCACTATGGGTATATTTATTTATATATTTCACTATAAACCTACTATATCAATATTAATGCCCAAGTATGTGCCGATTTGGATCATATTCGGTTCACAGTCACAGTCTAAAAGTTCAAGGAAACCAAGTAATAAATAGTATTGTTTTTGGCCTAAGATCCTAGATCTGCAAATCGGTCCATATGGCAGTTATCTATTCAAATATGGCCTGACATGGACCATATGCGATGCGAATATCGGGTGGCCTAGTACAATTCTTTGTTCAACATGTATATCAAAGTGTGGTCCGATCTGGACTTGGAAATCTAGCCTAACTCACTGCTCTAAATTTCAGCGAAATAGGAAAATACGGCCTTTTATTGGCTTAAAACCCTAAATCGGTGGGTCGGTCTATATGGAGCGGATATGGGGGCCTTAGCACAACTAGCGATTTATAATTCCAACGAAATCGGATAACAAATACGGCTTTTATGGGCTTAAGACCCTAAACAAGGAGATTCGTCTATATGATAGCTATATCCTAATATGATCCGATTTTACTCACTCAAAAATTTAACCTGCATATAAACAATATACGAAACTGTGCCAAACTTCAACTTAATATCTCAATTTTTTAAGGATGTAGCTTGATTACAAAAGACGGACACACAGACATTGTTAAATCTTCTAAGAATTTAACGACAATCCAGAGTATATGTATTTCGATTTGCTGCAAACGGAATCACTAAATGGATATACCTCCTTTCCTATGGTGGTGGGCAACAAATTATCCTTTTTAGTTTCTGCCTATAGAAAGGAATTCAAAAATGCTCCCGCTCCACTACCGCTCTGGCTAAAATAGGCCTGCTCCGCTCCGTAAGGCTTGTAGGTCTGTAGGCCTTTGGTATCGCATAACTTGCCTTGCCGGGTTGGGTATAAATACCACCCTTGCCTCCTGGCAGGCTAGGTACGCTGTGAAAATAGAGTCTAGATGGGGCGCCAGATAGTAGTAGTAACGTCGGAAATATTCCATCAGGTCCGAGTGACTCAAATGCTTGGAAGCTCCTCAAGGCTTAATTTATCATAAATTCAATAATGATAAGCCTTCGATCAATCTCATTAATCTTAAATTTCGGTTTCTCCGCCAGTCCCGTCGTATCCTGTGGAACACGCGTTTTTATCAAAAAGGTTGTGGTTAGGACCACTTTAGAGACAGGGAACGCCCAGTCCGAGAGGGATATTGAGTAAGATTATGTTATCAAAGGAATGCAATTCATCTTAGGTTTTCATTTTGTGACCTTTTTAGAACATAATATAATAAAAAACCAACATTTGCGAATTGTACACTTAATTTAAAAAAAAGTTTACATATCTTGATCCTTCATTATGCAAAGGTGCTGTATTGTATTTTTTAAAAGTTTTGCCTAAAATTTTTTATCATGAATGCTTTGGCGAATAAATTTTATTTCATGCAATCGAAAGACGAAAAATACCTTAGTTAATAGTTCACAATTTGTGTTCGATAGTTTCGACAGTTTATGGTGACAATTTCATATGACTGTAATATTGGGTTGCCCAAAAAGTAATTGCGGATTTTTCATATAGTCGGCGTTGAAATTTTTTCACAGCTTGTGACTCTGTAATTGCATTCTTTCTTCTGTCAGTTATCAGCTGTTACTTTTAGCTTGCTTTAGAAAAAAGTGTAAAAAAAGTATTTTCGATTAATGTTCATTCTAAGTTTTATTAAAAATGCATTTACTTTCTTTCAAAAAATCCGCAATTACTTTTTGGGCCACCCAATATTATAGCTCTATTTTGGCCTTGGCATCAAATAATGTGTTTTTTTTGTGGCATTTGATAAAACCCAACTGTCTTTTCCTATGTAATTTCAGTTGGAGAAAAAATATCTCCTTGTCTGGATTTCCCAATTTTGTATTCAACATTTGTGCACATCATTGACAAAGTAAACCTTGACCCTCTCTGTTAAAATCAGTAGTCATCATCTAGATATATCTCATTATTACATCATAAAACACACTCTTAATCAATTGACACAATGTTATCGATCAAAATCCGAAAACCGAACACAAAATTTATGAAAATTTATGGACCTTAGGGAAATGCTTGTATACAAGCATGCAGCATAAATGTACATTTAAATAAATAACAAAATGTATCCCCATTAGGGGACAAAGATTTGGGACATCAAAAATAAAGTTATCATAAATATGTAAGTACTTCTCCACCATGCAGTTATTCACATTGCCATTGCGACTGCTACCGTAGTTAGGGAATAGTGAAAGTGACTAAAGTCAAGTGTTGGTCATAAATATAACGAGAGACACATGTCACAATGTAACCAACACTCTAGACGACCTCACCCTTGTTTGTGAATGGGGCATGAAGTGACTATCAGAGAGAGGGTGGTTTTGTAAATGTTTGTGTGTTTGAGTTTGCAAGGCTCTATGGGATACAACTATCGATATAAATAATAAGTTTGCTACTTGCGTTATTGATATGAAAATCTTCCAAAAAAAAACCCAAAGGCAGAAAAAATATGATAAGCATAATTTCGGCAATCAGCTGATGCAGTTAGAGATGTGTAGAAACTTGCGGATTTTTTGGATCTTAATTCGGATTTGTAAGTTATTATAAGCTAAGTTGACTGTTAATGAAAAATGTTTATGCCATCACCGAATGCATTTTCATTTCATCAATCCGTTTGGAAAAACCCTGCAATTTACACTCGTATATATTTTTGACTGCAAAATTCCGTCCATCCACCACGGCTCTTCAAGAGTCTTCTTTAAATCTTCCTTAGACAAACCAGTTTTGTGAAATATATCGCCAAAATGTTTAAGGACTCCAAGATCCTTAAAAGTTATACCTTTTTATACGCTCCACCATAGGATGGGGGGTATACTAACTTCGTCATTCTGTTTGTAACTACTCGAATTATTCGTCTTCTACCCCATAAAGTATATATATTCTTGATCGTCGCGACATTTTATGTCGATCTAGCTATGTCCGTCTGTCCGTCCGTCCGACTGTCCGTACGTCCGTCTGTCGAAAGCACTCTAAATTCCGAAGTAAAGCTAGCCGCTTGAAATTTTGCACAAATACTTCTTATTAGTGTAGGTCGGTTGGTATTGTAAATGGGCCATATCGGTCCATGTTTTGATATAGATATAGCTTTGATATGCACGACATGTTTTGTTATGATATCCAACAACTGCGCCAAGTATGGTTCAAATCGGTCCATAACCTGATATAGCTGTCATATAAACCGATCTTGGGTCTTGACTTCATGAGCCTCTAGAGTGCGCAATTCTTATCTGATTGCAATAAAATTTTGCACGAGGTGTTTTGTTATGATATCCAACAACTGTGCCAAGTATGGTTCAAATCAATTCATAACCTGTTATAGCTGTCATATAAACAGATCTGAGGACTTGACTTCTAGAGCTTCTAGAGGGCGCAATTCCTATCCGATTTGGCTGAAATTTTGCATGACGTATTTTATTCTTACTCTCAACAACTGTGTCAAATAAGGTTCAAATCGGTTCATAACCTGGTATAGCTGCCATATAAACCGATCTGGGATCTTGACTTCTTGAGCCTCTAGAGGTCGCAATTATTATCCGATCCGACCATCAACATACGTGTTTATTATGGTCTGAATCTGTCTATAGCCCGATACAGCTCCCATATATATCCAACCTCCAAAGGGCGCAATTCTTATTCGAATTGGCTGACATTTTACACAGGTCTCCAACATATAATATAATTGTGATCCAAACCGGACCATATCTTGATATCGCTCTAATAGCCGAGCAAATCTTCTTTGCCTAAGAAGAGATGCCGGGAAAAGAGCTCGACAAATGCGATCCATGGTGGAGGGTATAAAAGATTCGAACTTCGAAAAGAGCCGAACTTAGCACGCTTTTACTTGTTATAGATCTGTTGGCCCTTTGATTAGAAACTCTCATATGATCCACCCAAAATTTAAATGTGAATCTCGTATATTAAGCTTAAAAAAATATTTTCTTTATTATCAAATATAGCTGCATATGTGCTTTTAGATAGATATGGAAGAGTTTTGGCCCCTATGGTCAGCACTGGACCTTTTTACACTATCTGCAAAAATTTAGAATATCGGTTCAGTCAAACATATTGATAAACAACAAGTGAAAACGCATATCCAAAGAATAGCAAGGCCCAATGCTATTCTTTGGATACCCACCACGACGGATGTATTTGTTATCCTATTTAATTATGACTTAAAATTATTTCAGGGAGGGTCCGGGTCTACCGTCCCTGGCTACGTTGCACAGTGGGATAGAATTGAAAAAAAAAAAATTAAAAAATATGCCATTTGAGAACGGATAGATGTAACTTTTGAAATGGTTTTCGCGATTGTGTGAAAATTTCAAGACCCTAGGTGGTCCGCCAAATCTTAATTTTTGATTCGATTGCCAATTTTTTTTACTGGATAGTGCTTAAAAATCCCTACGCAAAAATTAGTTTGAGGTTTACAATATCTTTATTGCTTATTAATTTTTATTTTTGAAATTTTGGCCGAGATTGGTTTAGCATTTTGTGATTTACGAAGACATTTGTTGTTCGATTTTCATTTTGATGCATGATTTAGTATTATGCCAAAATTAAAAAAAAAGTATTTATTTATTAGCCTTTATGGAAAAAACTTGCTTAAATACCTCAATTTTTCCTTTTGTAAAGAAGACTTATTGAAGACTATGTGTCAACATAAACAGGTCCTATATGTACTTTGCAGTAGGCAATTTTTGTTAAAAAATTGGAAAAACCCCAAAAGTTCTCAAAACGCAGATTTCCCATACGAGCTTACGTTTTTATACCCACCACCATAGAATGAGGGTCTACTTATCTACTTATTTCACATTTTGATCTGCGACCCCATAAAGTATATATACTCTGGATCGTCTCGATATCCTGAGTCGATCTAACCATGTCCGTCGGTCTACCCCGTAAAGATAGTCGCTTGAATTTTTTCACAAATACTTACTATAGATGCAGGTCGTTGGGGATTGCAAATGATCCATATCGGTTCAGATTTAGTTATAGCTCCCATATAAACCGATCTCCCGATTTGAAACAGTAATTTTGTCCGATTTGTCTGAAATTTTATATGTGTTGTTCTGTTACGACTTCCAATAACTGTATCAAGTACGGTCCAAATCGATATATAACCTGGTATAGCAATCATACAAACCGATCTCCCGATTTGACTTCTTGAGCCATTACAAGGCGCTCATTTCGTCCGATTTAGCTGACGATTGGGGAGCCTCGGTAGCCAAGTTGGTAGCGTGCTTGGATTTTCACTGCAGGGGTCGTGGGATCAATTCCCCTCAGAAGCCTTGGTCTGTCGCTGCTGTGGTATCACAATGGACTTAAAATTGTCTAAGTGAGTCTGTCAAGGACTGCCACTCTTACCTAACCTAGAAGAAATTTTGCATGCAGTCTTCTGTTACGACTTTCAACAACTGCGCCTAGAACGGTCCAAATTAGTCTATAGCTTGATATAGCTCCCATATAAACCGGTGTTTCGATTATCCTTTTTCGGTTCCGAGAAGCTTTAATTTTTACTGATTTTACAGATGTTTGGTATGTAGAATATAATTATGCTCTTCAACTAAATTTATTTGGAATAAATTGTTAGCAGAATCCATGGTGGTGGGTTTCCAAGATTAGACCTGGCCGAACTTAGCACGATTTCACTCCATGCGTCACGCGCAATTTTTTTTGCACCGAACAGTATTTTTGCTGTGGAAAGTTTACTAAAAAATACCGATTTAAAAACCAACTTTACCCGAAGTGGGTATTTTGTGGATTTAAATGAAAAAATTCGGGCGGAATTTATTTTTAGTTTCTTAAAGATACTTTTATCTGCAAACTTCAAAAAGAATTATTAAAGTAACTCTATTCGTGTTTTCCTTACAATTTTGGAAATCGGACCATAAATGAAGATTTGGAAGGACGAACAATTTTCAAAATGCTGAGGTGACACTGTAGGACTCTGCCAAGAGGTGCTCGCACCACCTAGGGCAATGAAATTTGGCACATGATCTCGATGACGTCTCTTTGCGTTCTCAAATGGAATATTTTTTACTAATTTGTATTCGATTCTGTCCCATTGTGCATCATTAATAATGTTTCAAAATATCGATTATTGGCCCCACAAGGTAAATAAATCTTGATCATCATTCAAGTCAAAGACTATTGAAAGATGTTGGTCTGTATATTCATCCGTCCGTCTGTCTGTAAAAATAGCCTGGCAGTCTTCACACATGAAGATATTGAAACAAAATTCTTGATAGATCCCTAATTTCAAACAAAAGTACTTCGGTTATTATTTTAATTCTTTTTATACCCTCCACCATAGAATGGGGATTTACTAATTTCGTCATTCCGTTTGTAAAACCTCGAAATATTCGCCTAAGACCCCATAAAGAATAAATATTCTTGATTGTCATGACATTTTAAAGCGATCTAGCCATGTCCGTACGTCTGATGTCGAAAGCACGGTGCCTTTCGAAGGAGTAAAGTTAGGCGCTTTTGCACATAAGCTCTTTGTTAGTGTAGGTCGGTTGGGATTGTAAATGGTCCGATGTTTGATCTTGATTTCTTGAGCCACTAAAGGGCGCTATTCTTATCTGATGGCAAACATTTGGCGTAGTGTTTTGTTTTGTCTAGCAACATCCATGCAAAGTATAGAGGACTCAATTCTTATCCGATTTTACTGAAATTGTGAACAACGACTTCTTCTTCAAACTTCAACATGCGTGCCAAATATGATATAGCTGCCATATAAACCGATCTAGGATCTTGGCTTCTTGAACCTGTAGAGGGCGCAATTATTATCCGATTTGGCTTAAATTTGGCTTAAAGTCATTTATTTTGTCTAGCAACAACTATGACAAGTATGCTCTAAATCAGTTTATAACCTGATATGGCTCCCATATAAGCCGATCTTCCGACATAACTTCTTGATCACCTTTGGGACGCAATTCTTATCCGAATCGACTGAAATTTTGCACAATGACTTATACTATGGTCTTCAACATCTTAACTAAGTATGGTCCGAATCGGTCCATAACCTGATATGGACCCAATTTTCATCCTTTGCCTATAAAGAGATAACATACAAAGAACTTGACAAATACGATCCATGATGAATGGTATATAAGATTTGGCCCGGAGAATACAATATCCCAGTTTTGTTTTTTCATGCAGACTTAAAAATGACATCGGGTAAATGACTACCCCGATTTCGCATACACTGATAAAGTCGATTTTTGAGTTTCGTGCCCACTCTTTGCAGCATATTGTATTTTGACGGGCGTTCACGTAATTCTTGCACAACAGCCAATTTATAGGGATGAAATCTAAGGTTCTGATGGAGAATTCGTCGAACAGGGGTGTCAGAAATTCTCATAGCAACTGCGTATTTGCGAATCACGCGCCGGGAATTAAGCACTGCCTCACTCTTGCGATATTTTCCGGAATTCTGATGGTTCGTTGAAGTCAATTTCTGGGTTTAGCGATACTTCCAAACTCCCAAGATTAATGAACCCACAACAGAATCAAATTATGGCTAGGAACGAGGAATTTCAAAGCAAGCGCCGAAGGTACGTTGCGTAGCAACAAATGAGCGACCGTTCGAAAAGAAGCTCTCGGCGGTGAAGGTCAGCTGCTCCCTAGAACAGAGCATGATGACAACTGACTGAAGAGAGCAACAAATCTTGGAACTTTCCCCTCCATATGCGCCCCCTTTTGACCCCTTCACCGACCAACTTACCGCTCGGTAGTTTTTTCAAATAAGTAAGTTTTTCTGGCGCCCCCTGTACATAAATAATTTTGAATTCTGGCAATATGCTTTCAAACATGGCCCAATACTTTCAAAGTTTTATTTACAGCAACTGAAGGGTGATTTTTTTGAGGTTAGGATTTTCATGCATTAGTATTTGACAGATCACGTGGGATTTCAGACATGGTGTCAAAGAGAAAGATGCTCAGTATGCTTTGACATTTCATCATGAATAGACTTACTAACGAGCAACGCTTGCAAATCATTTTCAGTGAATGGGCCCTAGAAAAGTTGGCAGAAAATCCGCTTTTTTATCGACAAATTTTGTTCAGCGATGAGGCTCATTTCTGGTTGAATGGCTACGTAAATAAGCAAAATTGCCGCATTTGGAGTGAAGAGCAACCAGAAGCCGTTCAAGAACTGCCCATGCATCCCGAAAAATGCACTGTTTGGTGTGGTTTGTACGCTGGTGGAATCATTGGACCGTATTTTTTCAAAGATGCTGTTGGACGCAACGTTACGGTGAATGAACACATTTCGAACCGAACACTGATTTTGGTAATAAAATTCAATGATTTGCAAGCGTTGCTCGTTAGTAAGTCTATTCATGATGAAATGTCAAAGCATACTGAGCATCTTTCTCTTTGACACCATGTCTGAAATCCCACGTGATCTGTCAAATACTAATGCATGAAAATCCTAACCTCAAAAAAATCACCCTTTACAATTACCGGCTATTCGGTTTTTGTTTTATCATCCCTCTAATGGTTCTAGATTTTGTTTACGGTTTCAATGCCACTGTTGTGTGGGATACAAAGTTTCACATATCCTTTTTGTGAGTGTGGCATCATTTCCCAGGCGTACCACACAACGCACAAATTTCTCCACCTACACCACAAAATGACGAACACACGCAAATGTGTGCGGCCATACTAAAAGTCATAAATCTTTATCGAAGTTGTCATTATTTAGTACGATTTCTTTGGACAAATGCCGTGAGGAGTGAGTTTCAATGACTATGGTCGATTTAACAGAAACCCAGAAATTGGAACATTTTCATAACATGTGAGACGTGAAAATATGAAAAGTAATTTTCTTTGGACACACCAGCCACAATGACTTGCGTTAATACTCTAATGTCTCCACTACGAACGAAAATCATCTTCACTTTATTAGCTTGGGGACTGGACACTACATTTGTGTAGGGTTACCAATCCTTTTTGGTTGCTGGGTATGAAAGCCACATTTAAGTTTGATAATATTAAAGCACTGTAAAAGTATTTTTGTTAACAACATCAAGAAGGAAAATAAGGTTGATAAACCGCTGTCAACAGCTGAGAACAGACAAATTTCAAAGCGCCTTGGGCGGACTTTTCGAATTCCGGTACATGGTACGTTTCACCACAAACATTTCATTGTCAAATAGAGTGGAAACTTCGAAAAAATGGGAGCTGTCTCATTTAATTGAGTCGAAAATGGTAATCCTGAACCGAAGCTTTTAACTTGAGAGCTGACTTACTAAGTCAGATATGGCTTCTTTAAGTTAGTTCATATCATTTCCGTACGACCGCTAATAAAAATCAGCATAACCTTTTATAAGGTAGATGAAGTATACTTATTGTCATTGCTAGATTTTATTATTAGCATAACTAAATTATGGCAACACCGAGCATTCGCAATTTTTGTTCCCATCGTTGACCCCAAATGATCCCCATAGGTCAGTTGCTTAGTTTATTTGTTTTTCTCTTATCATTTCTAATCAAAAAAGCAAATACCAAACATGCCACATGGGCAAGAAATGAAGAATTGCTTATTTTTGTGCTTTGCGCCGTAAATCACAACAGATATGTATAATGACATGTGTAACACAAGTGCCATAAGAACACCTCCCTCCACCCTGCAGTCGCACTTGGTCTTTAAGGACAATCAGATGATTCCACAGTAGTCGCATGAAGTAGTTCGCTGCAAATATCCTCTGTAGATGTCATAAATATTGAACGAAGTTATCGTGGATCATGTCCAAAGATGACTACAGTGCGTGAGCGAAAGTATGGTGAAGGGAATTTATCATTCATTTTTGGGTTAAGTTTGTTAATTATTTATGTCCTCATTTCACCCCCTCAACCATTAACATTTGAGGGGCGATAGTGAAGGCACTTAATTTTGTTGGCAAATCAAAAAAGGCATCGTTCAGCCATGAGGAAGAAGCTAACAAAAGTAAAGATATTTTATATACCTAAATCATTGTTCAGAGAGTTGCTAAAACTTTAAGGGTGTGATAGCTTTCTCTGATATACTATATTAGTTGAAATGATTTTTGTAGTGGCTAAGATTAAAAGTGTTAAAGAAGAACTGTTAACGCTGTCGATTTGTTGTGCGTGGGACATAAACTTATAGTGTTTTTACATTGATTTAGAAACCCCAATTTACTTTTGCTTTTCGTACAAAAAATTTATAGTGTTTCCCTTATAACGAAAGCAAATAAAATCCCATATAAGCAAAAGACGCAACAATATTAAAATTTAATGAATTCTCTGAACGTTATCCACGTAAAACCTTGTTGGTTATAGTTTAAGGTTCCCCGAAAGTCCGGGGCCTTTTGGTGGGCCCAAAAGTTGGTTTCAACGATGCTGCCAATTTTGATTGAGTTTTGAAAAGCGAAATTCATGCACCGCAGTTTTAAAGGCGAATATCAGATAAATAATATATACATATAAATCTGGACTGATTTTACACACATATTGGGACGTCAAATAGAACACCCCAAGCTAAATTTTGTGAAGATCGGACCAAATTGTGGCTTCTATCGTCCTAATAGGTCATATTGGATGAAAGATACCAATGCACTAAAAAAGCGACTCAATGGTTGAATTAAAATAAACTACTTTCGAATAAAGTTGAACTTCATATAACGCTAAGGAAATTTTTATTCGTTTTTAGTTAATGTAGATCTAAAATATAATTACATCAAATGATCTTCGTTATGGTTCAATTTATTTATTCTTTACTCCGTGTATGTGATGAACAATCGTGAAAGATATTTTGAACTGAAATCAATACAATTAATGGAATAAAATATTCGAAATATTTACTGGTAATACATCTGAACAAACCTTTGCAAAATCTCTACCTCTACTCCGTTCAGTTTTAACCAAGACGCATGAAATGATTCATGCAATTGCAGATGTATAGATGTGTTACTTATTCTCATATTAATATTTTGTTTTATTTTATTAATATATTTCAAATTTACAATTCCATGTATATAAACTACTAGCCGAACCGGGCCCGCTCCTCTGCGCCTTCTTTAACACTCTAATATCTTTTTTGGGTGGAGACACTTCGCCCTGAACGTGGATATCAAATTCGTCCCATTGTAGCCTATGACGCTAAACGCGTTCGAATCCTGGAGACAACATCGGACAATGCGGTGTTTATGCCCTCTTAATTTTGGTGATATTTGCGAGGTACAATGCCATGGTCATTTAAAAAATTTTCGCCAAAGAAGTGTCGCACTGCGGAACGCCCTTCGGACTCGGCTATAAAAAAAGGTCCCTTATCATTGAGTTTCAATTTGAATCGGAGAGCACTCATTGATGTGTGAAAATTTTTCCTTTCTCGGTTCTTGGTGGAAATATTCTTCTTTGGATAATGCTCTCATTAGGGGAGGGAAGCACCTCAGACATTTCGACTCAAATATGGATATCCAATTCGTGCTGCACTTTCAAATCTCATTTATTTGAGCCCCATATTGCCATGGCCGATAAATATGAACCGTTTGGAGAGTGTTTTGGGGCTAGGGCGGCCACCGGCACTTTGCATTATTGGGTTCTTTAGGGCGTACCCCGAAACACTTGGCTCCAACATTGAATATCAAATTCGTTTTCTGCTCTCAAATACCTTTCATTTAAATGTATATTGTCTTAAGGGGTCAAATAACCGGTTTGACGAATGGGTGGAAAAACGCTACCTAGACTTGAACGCAAATTTTAATGTCATAGTCGTAATATACTTCCTTATACCTTTCATTTGAGTCCCATATAGCCATGGTCGGCTAATATGCCCATTTGGGGGTATTTGGGGGTGGGCGACCTCCCATTACTTGGACCTAATGTTTATGCCAAATTTGTAATCCACTGCCTAATACTTTTCATTTGAGTCCCATATTAACATGAACTTCGAATATATCTGTTTAGAGGAGCCCGATGGGTACATGGATCCAAATTTTAATACCAATACCAATCCATTTCATTTGATACCTTTGTTGTGCTCATCGGTCCACTTTTGAATTTGGATGGCGTTTTTGGGGTAAGGGGGAGGGTCTGCCTCCACCCGATATCTAAAAATTATATAGCCTATGTTTCCTTCCAAACAGACTTACACAATCTATGAACATTTTAAGAAAATCGGTTCAGTCAAGTATCATATAGTCATAATGGGTCTAATAGCGTTTTTGTGGGGTGGCGTGACTCCCTATAAGTCAATCTTATTTTGTATGCCAAATTCGAAATCCACTCCCGAATACCTTCCATTTGAGCTCCATATTAAAAAAAACGTCCAATATGTCTGTTTTGGGGAGTTTTGGGGGTTGGGCGGCCCGATGGGTACATAGACTCAAATATTAATACCATATTCGTATTCTACTCTCCAATACCTTTCATTTGATACATATATTGTCCCGATCGTTCAACTTTTGATTTTGGTTTGTGTTTTTGGCATAAGGGGGAAGGTCCGCCCCTTCTTCATTTCTAAAAACTATATTATTTTTTTTAGCAGACAGACTAGATTTTCTAAAAAATGTACGACCATCAAAAATATACTTTGTGGGGTCCGAAATGGATCGGTGAGTTTTAGGAGAAACAACATGAATACCCGATCCTTCGGTGGTGGGTATGAAAAAAATATGTTCTGTATGGGCACTGAAAATGGTGATAAACTGAAAAATAAGTTGGCCGAAAATTTTAAATTGTTCTAATATATTCTTAGAATTTGAGTAATGAAAACGAGACAAAGCGGCAAAACTAAAAAAAAAGATGCAATCTTCCTTCCGACTCAAATTTTGATCGCTGACAGATTCTCATTTTGCTTTGAAGATAATTTTAAATTTCTAATTTTATTTAAACTTTTAAAGACGCTCTTATTTGTAAGGCATTTTTTATACCCACCACCATATGGTGGGGGTATATTCATTTAGTCATTCCGTTTGCAAATATGAATTTTCGAACTAACAAAGTATATGTAGTTCTGATCGTCGTAAAATTCTAAGCCGATTTGACGATAACGAAATTTTGCACAGGTCCGTTTTTCTTCTATACGCTGGTTAAGATATTGAATGGGCAAAATTGGACTTTATTTGGCTATTGTTGCCTAATAGACCGATTTGGCGATTTAGGATTTTAAGCCTTTAAAAGCCTGAATTACTATCTGATTTCGCTGAAATTTGAAATAGTGAGTTGTTTTATGTCTCCCAACATCCGACTGAAATATGGTTCAGATCGTACTATATTTCGATATAGCTGGCATATAAACCGATCTGCCGATTAAGGGTCTTAAGCCCATAAAAGATGCATTTGTTACAAAATTTCGCTGGAATTCGATAAAGCCTCCCGCCATTCGACCAGGATATGGTCCAGATCGTTCTATATTTAGATATGGCTGCCTTATAGACCGAACTTCCAATTTAGGGACTTAATTCCATAAAAAGTGGATTTGTTGCCCGATTTCGCTGAAACTGTGACTTACATAAGAGTTTTCGGAACCTGAATCAAATATGGTCCAGACCAGCCCCCCTTTTGCATATTACTACGGATATGGTAGTGAAGTTGTTATAAAAGAGGATTGTTAATTTATCCGTGGTGGTGCTTTTAAAAGTTAGGCACGGCCAATGTTAACACTTTTTTACTTGTTTGTATTTAGCTAATTTTCAACGTTGTCTTTGCTCCAAAGTTAATTTCCTAACCTTCAACGATATTTCGAACTTCAATAAAAGTTAAGGATCTATTAAACTAACATTTGTTAGTCCAAACTGAAACTTTAGTAGACAACATGGGAGTGAGAGCAGAGACAACGGGGGACATGCTGAGGCTTTTGATGAAAACCCATTTTCCACAGGATACGTCGGGACTCACGGAGATACCGGAATCTTTCAATAATGACGTTGATCGAAGGTTTATAATAACGGAATTTATGGTGAAGGAATCCTTGAGGAGCTTCAAACCATTTAAGTCACCCGGACCTGATGGGATATTTCCGGCGTTACTACAGAAAGAGGCAGACTATCTGGCGCCTTGTTTGGCCAAAATTTTCACAGCGTGCCTAGGACTTTCATATACTCCGAAAGCCTGGCAGGAGGCAAGGGTGATGTTTATACCTAAGCCCGTCAAGGCAATTTATGCGACACCAAAGGCCTACAGACCCATAAGCCTTACGTCCTTTCTACTCAAAACCATGGAACGTATTGAGTGACACCATGAAAAGAGCGAACTGCTCAAATACAAACAGCATGCCTATGTCAAGGGAAGGTCGGTGGAGACTGCCCTGCACGAGGTTGTGCATAAAATAGAAGAATCCTGACATTAACCTTTTAACAATGTGCGGACCGACACACTGATCCAATCCTTAGACCAGTACTGGGTGGATCCGGTCCTTAGAGACTGGATAAACCACGTGCTTAGGAACAGGTGCATAAATTGTCCAATGGCATAAATATAAGGGAGAAAGTGGCATAGGGCACGCCACAGGGGGGCATTTTATCGCCACTCCTATGGGTGGCCACCATTACGGATGCTGACTGAGGAGGGATTTGAACCCGTCGGCTACGCAGACGATGTTATAATACTTCTAAGAGGTAAGGATCCGAATGAGCTATGCAGAAGGGCCGAAAGGGTCTTGCATATGGCTTATGACTGGGCTAGACCCAGAGGTCTCAATTTTAACCCAAAGAAGACTGAAATATGCCTGTTCACTAGGAAGACGAAGGTGGGCCAATTTAACACACCACGTTTCCTCAAAAAGACGATTTCGATATCTGACAAGGTCAAATACTTAGGTGTGATCTTGGACAGGAAACTGAATTGGATGTCTACATAGATGTTGGGCACTATGTAGACGGGCCGAAGGCTCGAAATGGGGCCCGAATTCGAGGACAGTCCACTGAGTCTATAGTGGACTATACTTACTTACACCTCAGTACTTTGGTGGACTGCTGTGGAGAAAAAGTGCAACATAAGGACCATACAACAGGTTCAGGGAAAATGTTGTCTTGGCATAGGCGGAGCGATGAGGACCACGCCCACTAGGGCACTGGAGACTGTTCTAGATATCGGACCCATTGACATACAGATTTAGTGTGAGGCAGCCACTACGGCTATGAGACTTAAGGCGATGGGAGAATGGATTGAGGATGGGAGCAGCTCATACCATCGCGGTATAATCGAGGCGACGATAGGAAACATGGAAGGAAGGGGAGAGGAACCCTGGAAAGAAGGGGAAAAATTTCCGATCGGATACCTGACATTAACCTTGAAGTCGAGTGAGGCACTGCTGCCATCGGCACAGTCTTGGATTGACGCAACCTTAGTATTGCCATCTGGAAGGTCATGTTACACGGATGGATCAAAGCTAGAGGACAGAGTGGGCAGTGTAAGAAGGAGATTAACACCTTCTCTGAGGATGGAAAAATTGCCCGGCTTTCGCGTCCAACAGATACCGGCACTTATGTGGAGACACAATATCAGACATGAACCAACTTAGGGGAGTGGCATTGAAAACAATTAAGATTTTGAAAGTAGCACGGAATTCCTAACTTAAAATTTTCTTTTTAGAGATTACTTTATAGTTTTTAGAGCGCACAACAAGCCGATTACTGGCTTAGGTGTATGTCCATAGTGGCATGGGGCAGATTTATATCTACACCCTCTTTTCAACCTAACCTAACCTTCACCAAAGGAATTATTTCATTAAAAAACTGAAAATTTGACATTTTTATTATAAGCTTATCATCCTCTGCTCTAATCTTCAAAGTTAGGACAAACATTTTTTCAGTGTTCAGTGAAACTCAAAAGTGTATTTAGAATACCTCTATAGGAACTTTTTTTGAACCACTAATACCAATGGTGTTTAATACAAAAATAAATTGTAAATGAATAGAGTTATTAATTATACGAAATCAATTTTGATTTAATTTTCAGTGAAATATTTTGAAGAATTTTTTTCATGTTTCTCACTTCCCTTACAAATCAATTATTCTTATAAGAAAATCAAATCCACAGATATTAAATACGTCAGTATAGAAATCCACAAATCCATACAACTATCAAAGCTTATGTATCCAAAACACGTTTGCAATTTTATTGAATGCCTTTACTAAGTTTCCATTAGCAGTCAATTCAAAGATTTTTATTTATTCGCATTCACTATATGCTCTCAACACTTCAAGTTCCTGTGACTAATGAAACAAAAGGATATGTGACACATAATAAAAGCAGCACTTAATTGCAAGAAGAAGACGAAGGCAAAGTAAGAGCAAATGAGCCAAGAATATCAAGTATTGGGAGACTCATTGTGGACTTATGGCTCATTACGAATGACAAGACGGCAAAAGCTCCCCCCAAAAAAAGACCTAAGACGATATTAGCTTCAAACATGATTTTCCTCTGCCGCCTTTCACATTAAAGAGCAAAACATCACGAAAACCTTCAGTCTCACATGCGACAATATAATAACAACAACAAGAAGGACATTCATCAGGCTGACAAGGCCGGCAGAGGCATTAAAGTGGTCAAGGAATAGATTGTGAGTAAAGCAAAAAAGCAATTAAGACCATGAAAGGAAGTTTGAGTATAAATAGAAAACATGTGACATGAAATGTTTATCAGTACTTAAACACCTTCCTCGAAACCATCTTCACACACACATATATGTACATGTATTCTTACATGCCATAGAAAACACATACATATTTATTTACGAATGTATGTGAGCCATATGTGGCCTTATTTTTGTTTGGCATGTGTTAGTTTGGTATGCTTAAGATAACAATCCTGCGATAATGATGTGTTTTTCTTAAATATCGATTAAATGTTAAGCTTGAATGTCCTTTTCATGAGACTATAAGCAAACGGGGATATTGTGTGAAGAAAAAAGTATCGCATACTTATAGAACTTTTACGTGCTTAAAACACTGTATTTCTCGATTGCTGTGTCATAGGAAATTTGTAATTGAATATCTGCAATATACAATACAATTGCTGTGGCATATGTTGTGTTGTTAGTTCGTAGCATTTTATAACACACTAGCTAGACCCGAGCCCGCTCCGCTGCGCCTTCTTTTACTTTATGGGGAACAAAATTTTCCTTGGAATATTTATTTTCGACAATTAAAGAGTTTTTAGTGAAATACCATGCTACGAAAATAGTCGATCGCTTGACAAACAGCTTAACAATATAAGTGCCTTTATCTGAATCCCATATGATCTTTATTGGTCTTCGAATTTAAGTTTGGATGTAAGGTGTAATCCATTCTTAAAATACTTTATTTCAGCCCGATATTCTCATGATGTCTGATTTAGGGGTGTTTTCGAGGATGAGGTGGTCTCCTAGATACTTAGCCATGAAAAAATATCACCCCATATTGCAATGGTCAGTAGACACTGCTGTTTGTGGGGTATTTGGGATAGGGGTAAAAAATTAGTGGTATCAATTCTTACTCCACCCCAAATTCCTTTCATTTAAGCCCCCGATCGGCAAACATTCTCGGTTTGGGGGATGGGGCGCCCGTTCAGTGACTTGGCTTTGAAAATATATATCAGATTCGTGTTTTATTTAAAAATACCTCCTATTTAAGCTTCATATTGCAATGGTCAGCAAATACTTCCTATTTGGGTGGTGTTATGAGGGTGGCCCCATTGACACTTTTCCCGAACATTGATATCAGATTCGTGCTTTACTTCCAATACCAAAGACCTTTTATTTGAGCCCCATATTGCTATGGTCGTTAATTTGTTCTTCTTTGGGGGATGTTCTCGGGGATGGGCGGCCCCTCAAACACTTGGTCCCACATCTGGATATCAGATTCGTTTTCTACACTTAAATACCTTTTATTTAAGCCCCATATTGCCATGGTCAGTAAATAAATCCTGCTTGGGGGGTGTTGGTGAAGGGTAAACCCCAGAAACTTTGTCCTAAATTTCGATATCAGATTCGTATTTTACTCGCACATACCTTTCATTTGAGTCCCATATGGCCATGGTCGGTAAATATGTCCTATTTAGGGGGGTTTTGGGAGTTGGGGTGGTTCTCCAAACACTCGGACCGACAATTGAATATTCGATGTTTTCTAATCTCAAATACCTTTCGTTTGCGTCCCATATTGTCGTAATTGATGTATATATATATATATGGTAGGTTTTGGGATGGGCCGCTCCCCCTAGGTAACCCATCCAAAATTTGGATACCAAATTTTTGTTTGTAGGTTACTATAAGAGAGCACACAAAATTTCGCTTAAATCGCACAACTCATCCCCGATATCTGGCGTTTCTGAAAATTAGGGTAAGGGGAAGGGGCCGCTCCCCCTTCAGATATCAAAAAATGTAGTACCCTATTTTCATCACGGGATCATTATGCACCATCAGTGAAAGTTTCAAGAAAATCGGTTCAGCCGTCTATAAGGAATACACAAACAAACAAACAAGCCTAGAAACAAACACGAATTGATTTTTATATATAAGATGAGCTGAAATGTCCGTAGTACTTCAAGTCGATGCAGTGCTTCAAGTGTTTTCCTAACATGGCAAAACCATTTTTGTAGCTCGATTCATCTTTATAACCAAAATAGGCTCAAGTTTAACCTATATCCTCGTCATTGGTGAAAAATCTCTTTCTTTGGACCTTTTTCAGTAGTTCTGCTATTACTACAGTAGTTCTGCAATTTCAGAGCAGCAGGCTTGCATCTGAAAAGTCTGTTGTTTGCTGGAAATGACGTTGCTTTATTACGATGAGGTTATTAAAAGAAAAATTAAATATAAATAAAAATGTGTGTCTTTGTGGATGTTTATAGTCCCCACTGAATGTACACCCAGAAAAATTAGTCTGCTGCTATCAGCAAACATTTTCTGCTGATATTAAATTAAAAAAAAATAACAAGTAAAAGCGTGCTAAGTTCGGCCGGGCCGAATCTTATATACCCTCCACCATGGAGCGCATTTGTCAGTTCTTTTCCCGGCATCTCTTCTTAGGCAAAAAATTATATAAGAAAAGAAAGAAAGAAAAATCTGCTATTAGAGCTCAAGATATGATCCGGGTTAGACCTAGAGGCCCAAGAAGTCAAGACCCAAGATCGGTTTATATGGCAGCTACATCAGGTTATGGACCGATTTGACTCATACTTGGCACAGTTGTTGGATATCATAACAAAACACGTGGTGCAAAATTTCATTTTAATCGGATAAGAATTGCGCACTCTAGAGCCTCAAGAAGTCAAGACCCAAGATCGGTTTATATGACAGCTATACCAGGTAATGGCTTGAATTAAACCATACTTAGCACAGTTGTTAGAAGTGATACTAAAACACTATGTGCAAAATTTCAGTCTAGTCGGATGAGAATTGCGCCCTCTAGAGGCTCAAGAAGTCAGGACCCAATATCGGTTTATATGGCAGCTATATCAGGTTATAGACCGATTTGAACCACACTTGGCACAGTTATTGGATATCATAACAAAACACGTAGTGCAAAATTTCATTCCAATCGGATAAGAATTGCGCACTCTAGAGGCTCAAGAAGTCAAGACCCAAGATCGGTTTATATTGAAGCTATATCAGGCTATGGACCGATGTAAACCATACTTAGCACAGTTATTGGATATCGCAGCAAAACACGTCGTGCAAAATTTCATTCAAATCGGATAAGAATTGCGCACTCTAGAGGCTCAAGAAGTCAAGACCCAAGATCGGTTTATATGGCAGGTATATCAGGTTATGGACCGATGTGAACCATACTTGGCACAGTTGTTGGATATCATAACAAAACACATCGTGCCAAATTTCATTCCAATCGGATAAGAATTGCGCACTCTAGAGGCTCAGGAAGTCAAGACCCAAGATCGGTTTATATGGCAGCTATATCAGGTTATGGACCGATTTGAACCATACTTGGCACAGTTGTTGAATATAACAACAAAACACGTCGTGCAAAATTTCATCCCAATCGGATAAGAATTGCGCACTCTAGAGGCTCAAGAAGTCAAGACCCAAGATCGGTTTATATGGCAGCTATATCAAAACATGGACCGATATGGCCCATTTACAATACCAACCGACCTACACTAATAAGAAGTATTTGTGCAAAATTTCAAGCGGCTAGCTTTACTCCTTCGGAAGTTAGCGTGCTTTCGACAGACAGACGGACGGACGGACGGACGGACGGACGGACGGACAGACGGACGGACATGGCTAGATCGACATAAAATGTCACGACGATCAAGAATATATATACTTTATGGGGTCTCAGACGAATATTTCGAGTAGTTACAAACAGAATGACGAAATTAGTATACCCCCCATCTTATGGTGGAGGGTATAAAAAAATTGAACTTTTGAATAAATCTATTAAACATTTTTGAACTTCGAAATAACAATTGGGGCAATTGTTATATATTAATAAAAATGATTGGAAATTTTGGACGTTAATTTTTTGTTACAAAACATATGTTAAAATAAAGTATTGTTTTTGTCTGCTGGTATTTAAATTCGATCAAAAATTAGGAAATTGTAGAAAATTTTAAGGAATTTTAAGTTATATGATTGTAAAATGGAAAAATACGATGGAATATAAAAATTGTTTTTAATATTTATGACATTTTTGAGCATTATTTAACTTTTCAAAGTAAATTTTTGCTGTTTTATCGGCTTCAAGGGCCAATGTATGGCCCTCCATACCAATATACCGCGAAAACGTGTCTACGATGTAAGCACGACACTAACTCAAGTTTGACACCTTTCACGCTAGCTGCTCTCTTTCATCGCATGTGTTTCGTAGTGATAGTTTTATTGACTATACGACTACCCACTTTCCACGGTATACATATGTCATCCGTGTATCTTTTGGAAATTGTATTGATGGCTTCAAACACCAGACAACGACAACTGCTCTCGATTTTGCTCTGAGTTCCCAGATTCGAATCCCAGCTGGGCTCTGCCTAATTTTACTTTTCAAGTTTTTTTTTTGCCTTTTTCAATAGCCACTTTTATCGATTCACTTTTCCACTTTTATTTATTCAGTAGCCACTTTTATCGATAATCGACATCATAACAAATAAAGGGTGATTTTTTTGAGGTTAGGATTTTCATGCATTAGTATTTGACAGATCACGTGGGATTTCAGACATGGTGTCAAAGAGAAAGATGCTCAGAATGCTTTGACATTTCATCATGAATAGACTTACTAACGAGCAACGCTTGCAAATCATTTTCAGTGAATCATTTTCAGTGAAATCATTTTCAGTGAATCGACAAATTTTGTTCAGCGATGAGGCTCATTTCTGGTTGAATGGCTACGTAAATAAGCAAAATTGCCGCATTTGGAGTGAAGAGCAACCAGAAGCCGTTCAAGAACTGCCCATGCATCCCGAAAAATGCACTGTTTGGTGTGGTTTGTACGCTGGTGGAATCATTGGACCGTATTTTTTCAAAGATGCTGTTGGACGCAACGTTACGGTGAATGAACACATTTCGAACCGAACACTGATTTTGGTAATAAAATTCAATGATTTGCAAGCGTTGCTCGTTAGTAAGTCTATTCATGATGAAATGTCAAAGCATACTGAGCATCTTTCTCTTTGACACCATGTCTGAAATCCCACGTGATCTGTCAAATACTAATGCATGAAAATCCTAACCTCAAAAAAATCACCCTATAAAAAGGTGTTAAGTTCGGCCGGGTCGAACTTTGGATACCCACCACCTCGGGTATATATGTAAACCACATTTCATCAAAATCCAGTAAAAAATTCATACCTTATGCCCCATAGCAGCTATATCGAAATATGTTTCGCTTCGGACCAAACACTTATAAGTACAAGTAATTGTTCAATTGTGTATAACAAATTATAGGTCTTTTAAGTAGCTATATCTAAAAATAAACCGATCTGAAGCACATACGACACGGATGTCGAAAAGCCTAACATAAGTTACAGTGTAAAATTTCAGTGAAATCGGATTTTTAATGCGCCTTTTATGACTTCAAGACTTTAAATCGAGATATCGGTCTATATGGCAGTTATATCCAAATCTGGACCGATTTAGGCCAAAATGCAGAAAAATGTCGAAGAGCCTAACACAACTCACTGTCCTAAATTTCCGCGAAATCGGACAATAAATGCGCCTTTTATGGCCCCAAAACCTTTAATTGAGTGATCGGTCTATATTGCAGCTATATCCAAATCTGGACCGATGTGAGCCAAATTGAAGAAGGATATCGAAGGGCCTAACGCAACTCACTGTCCCAAATTTCAGCAAAATCGAATAATAAATGTGGCTTTTGAGGGCCTAAGACCCTAAATCGGCGGATCGGTCTATATGGGGGCTATATCAAGATGTAGTCCGATATAGCCCATCTTCGAACTTAACCTGCTTATGGACAAAAAAAGAATCTGTGCAAAGTTTCAGCTCAATATCTCTACTTTTAAAGACTGTAGCGTGATTTCAACAGACAGACAGACGGACATGTCTAGATCGTCTTAGATTTTTATGCTGATCAAGAATATATATACTTTATAGGGTCGGACATTTTTATTTCAATGTGTTGCAAACGGAATGACAAGATGAATATACCCCCATCCTTCGATGGTTGGCATAAAATTCAGCTGTTTTCTCTAACGAAAAGAAAATCGTTAACTAAGCGACGGTTACTTTTTATTTACTTTAACGACGAGAAAAAATTATTATTTAGAATTGTTTAGAGTGGCTTTATAAAGGATGATTTTTTAAGAGCTATATGAAAAATTTTCGAAAAAACGTATGACATTCAGAAAAATCCATGAAATGTTTATTTGAATCAATAGTACTGTCCATATAGTTTAATGTTTGAAGATTATTTCATGAAAATGTTGACCGTGACTGCGCCTAAAATGGTCCATTAGCTTGGTCCAATTTTGACATAATCTTTCCAACATTTCGGCTGGTATCTCATGGATAAATGTTTCAATGTTTTCAGCCAATATTTTGTTGAAACCCATAAACCGTGACTTTTGTTCTGTGCATCTTCAATCCAAAATCGACAATTCCGCTTATTTACATACCCATTGAGCCAAAAATGAGCTTCGTCGTAAAATGGAAAAAGCGCGCGAAGAACTTTCTTAACAGAGCACGCATTTTGATAATAAAATTCAATAATTTGCAACCGTTGTTCGTTTTTAAGACGATTCATGGTTAAATTATAGACCAAACTGAAGATTGTTGACAGTGAAAGAAACCACAAAACGTGTGTGAGCAGTTCAAACCAAAGATAACAGCTAAAAAAGAAACATTTGACGTGGTTAAAAAAGATTTCTAATTCAATTTATATTTCCAAAAATCATTAAGGAAATTATTTTCATCATTGTGTTTAATACAAAAAAAGTGAAATTTGCGATTAATTTTTTGACGCATGAGGAGGAGCCCAGCATTGTAAAATTACCTCGAGATATGGATGTACAATATTTTAGATATCGGTTGTAACAGAACTTCCAACTTTTCGTTTGGAGCTCCTAGAAGCTCTTATTTGTGTGAAATTTTGCAGAAGTATGCTTAAGTGAAAAGTCCGTAAATTGTCATAATTTGTTTGACCCTTATTTTTATTATAGAATCCGTAGTGTTCACTTAAGGTTCTTAAATGCTTTTGACCCTTATTTGTATTATGGAATCCGTAGTTTTCATTTAAGGTTCTTAAATGCTAATACTTGTGCAATTTTAATATATCACTTGCTTTTTGCTTTCCATTTTTGCTAAAATATTCTCGCTCGAAAGCAAATTATCAAGTAACCGGTTTTGACATTTGCTTCGCCGTTTTGAAAATGTTTCGATATGCACAAGCGGAATTGAATGAACCCTTGATTGCCGGACAGCATGCCATTGTCCTGTTAGGTTATTCCATAAAAATTAAGTCGCAATCGCAGGCCACGACAATTGCATACAATATTCACAATACTCACATTCGCAGCCACCCATGAGCGACATGGCGTGCATTAAGAGCGACATGTAGGTGAGGATCATCTCAGGTAGATAAAAAAAAAACAGCATGCCGTGAAGCGTGATTTGTTGCCATGGGCTATTTCGTTTTGGGGAAAAATTGGCTTGTCAAAAAAATTGGCTTCAACAAGAATGGTTTTGAAAATTTTCGAAAGTGTTATTTCTGTAAATACTTTCAGTTTCGAAGTGCCTGGCTGAGTGTTTGGATTACAAGGATTATCGCATTCTCTCTTGTAATATCTTCTTATGTATATTTTTACATATTTCTCACTTTTTCATTTCCTTTTTACCATAGGTCAGACTGGTCACCAAATGAACGCTCTTTGCATGGTGGGCTACCAAAACATTATAAACCTAATCTTCTAACAATAAATTGTAAAAAATTGAACAGAGAAATCATAGAATAGGAGAATAGCAGTTTTCTAAATATAAATGTTTGATATCGAAATTTGTTTAAACTTCAATTTTATTAGCTGACACGAAACGGAACGTTAGATTTCGATTTTATTGAATTCTACATTCCGGTTACGGTCGACAGACGTTCGGTAATCATTCGTTTGTGCATTCATAAGCCAAAACAGCTGACACGTTTTCCAATACTTACGGTCTGTAAGGCCTGGATACGTTCTCGTAAATGTGTCATAATTGTAGTATAAATGTATCGTAAATGTATAAACATATCAATCTTATTAAAAAAATTTAAAGTAAGTGAGGATCTGGCGGCGGAGACGCAGTGGTGAGAGAAATCAAGACTAACTGAAGTATTACGTGATGGCGGCCTGTCTGAAGATTGTGAGGGCATTTAACAAGATCGGTCGAGAGTCATTGCTCTCAGCAGCACGGGAATCCACCAAGTTTATTCCTGTGGGCGGGCCGTAAGCTAAGTAATAGCATAATCAATGCGCACTTCGGAGATAGTGTGGTCAGAAGGCAGTGTCAGAGGGAGGGGTGTTCTCGCAAACTATATACAACATAGTGGCAAACGAATTTCTGTTGGATCAAGGTCTTTATTCCGAACTGTGTTGTCAAGGTTGCGCTTAGGATGAGGGAACTTGGCATGCTGGAGGACAAGGATACGGCCAAGGTTCCCTTCTGGACACTATGGATGCGGTGGGTTTCAGAACACTTGGAATTTCGGGATTCGCTTTCCCGGGAGTAGGAAGCGAATACTGTGTTTGTAGAGAATGATGCCTCGGTCTTTACAGATGACTCTAAAATGGAGACAGGGACTGGATTGGGGCTGTACTACAAAACACACAACATTTCAGCAACGATATTTCAAAATCATTATATATGGCGGCTGTAGATTCTAGGCATAGATTCTAGTACAGTGAGTTCAAAGTGTGTAGAATTCCTCAATAGACTGCAGTTTCACAACAAAGTGTTAACAAGGATTAGCGCATACGACGGCGTCGTATTAACGCTTACCCCTAATCTCTTCTTTTAATTTCTTCTTATCACATATTTTTCTTCTTTTCCTTTTCCCCACAGGTCAGACTGGCCACCGAGTGAACTCACGTTTTCATGGTGGGCTACAACCTACGACCTAAACCTAAACTATTTTGCCCGCTTTTTATAGGGCTAAGATTTTAAATCAAGTAATTGTTCTGTATGGCACCTATAACCAAATCTGGACCGATCTGGACCAAATTAAACAAGGATATAGTAATCATCCTATTATGTTATAACTCCACTACTATATCCATAGTTATGCTTCAATAGGGGCTGGTCTCGATAATATTTTATTCAGGTCCCGAGAACTCATAAACAAGTAACGTTTTCAGACAATAAATCTGTTTTTTTCTTTTTGGGGATTAAGACTCTAAATTGGAAGATCGGTCTATATGACAACTATATCTATATCGTCTGATCTGACTCAAGGCTTTAAACAACACACTATTTTAAATTTCAATGAAATCGAGTAATAGATTAAGGTTTCATGAGCCTTAATTTGCATATTGGTCTATATGACAGCTATATCTAAATACAGTCCGATCTTTAGTGGATTAGAACAACGAGTGGATTAGAACAACTCACTGATTCAAAATTCAGAGAAATTAGGTGATAAATGCTGCTTTTATGGGTTCCAGACCTTTAAATAGCAGATCGGTCAATATGGCAGATATATCTAAATATATTCCGATCTGACTCATATTTGGGTCTGATGTCGGGAGGCTTAAAATAACTCGCTATTTCAAATTTCAGCGAAATATTTTATGGGTTCCATATCCTTAAGGGGCAGATCGCTCTATATGGCAGATATATCTAAATATAGTCCGATCTGAACCATATTTGGGCCAGATGTCGGGAGGCCTAAAACTACTCACTGCTTCCAATTTCAGCGATATCGGATAAAAAATACAGCATTTATGGGTATTAGACCCTTTACCGGCGGATCGGTAAAGGGTCTATATAGCAGCTATATCCAACTATGGTCCGATTTGGCCCGTTCAAGAACTTAATCAGGGTGCATCAAAAAGACTTATCTATGCCAAATTGCGGCTCAACGGACGGATGGACAGACAGATAGACGGACAGACACACACATCGTTAAATCGTCTTTAAATTTTACGACGATCCGAAATATATATACTTTGTAGGGTTGGAAATTGATATTTCAATGTGTTGCAAACGGAATGAGTAAATGAATATACCCCCTATGCTATGGTGGTGGGTGTAACAAGTAAAAAGGCATTAAGTTTTACCGGGTAGAACTTTGGATACCCACCACTTAGGGAATATATGTTAACCATCTTTCGTCATAATCCGGGGAAAAATGCATCATTTATGAACCCATTGCAGCTAAATTTAAATATACTCCGAGAGGTATAATAAATACAATTCACTGTTCAAGTTGTTAAAACAGAATATTGGTCAATTTGGCTGCTGTATCAATATATAGGCCGATATGAACCATATAGTACACGGATGTCGAAAAGCCAAACATAGGTAACTATGCCAAATTTCAGCGAAATCGAATAATAAGTGCGCCTTTTATACGCCCACGACCTTAAAACGGGAGATCGCTCTATATGGAAGCTATATCCAAATATACACAGTTCACTGTGTCACATTTCATCGAAATCGGGTAATAAACGCTGCTTTTATGGGCCCAAGTACTAAAATCGGAAGATCGATATATATATATGGCACGTATATCCAACCATAGAGAACGGATGTCAGAGAGCCCGACATAGGTCCTTGTGCCAAATTTCAGCGAAATCGAGTAATAAACGCGCCGTTTTTGGGCCCAAGACCCTAAATCGGAAGATCAGTCTATATGGCAGCTATATACAAATATAGAGCGTTCTGAACCATATAGGGCATAGACATCGAAAAGGCTAACATAGATCACTATGCCAAATTTTAACGAAATCGGATAATAAATGCGCCTTTTATGCGTTCAAGACCTTAGATCGGGAGATCGGTTTATATGGCTGCTTTGCCGAAATATAAACCGATGGGCGCCGTATTGAACACGGATGTTGAAGGGTTTAACACTGTCTTATGTGCAAAATCAGCGAAATAGGGTAATAAATGCTTCTTTTATGGGCCCAAGACCTTAAATCCTTGTGCCAAATTTCAACGAAATCTATTAATAACATGGCCCGATCTTAACCATATTCAATACACATATCGAAGAGCCTAACGCAAAACTTTGTGCCAAATTTCAGCGAAATCGGATAACAAAGGTTGCTTTAATGGGCCTAAAACTTTAAATCGGAAGATCGGTCTATACGGGGGCTATATCAAGATATAGTCCGATATAGCCTATCTTCGAATTTAACCTGCCTATGGAAAATCTTCATTTTTAAAGTCTGTTGCGTGATTACAACAGACAGACGGGCCAACGGAAGTGGCTAAATCGTCTTAGATTTTTATCATGATCAAGAATATATATATTTTACAGGGTCGGAATTCTATGCGTTGCAAATGGAATGACACTAAATTAATTTATCAATAAGGAAAAACTAATTGAATCCACGGACAATATGTTTTATACATCAAGAATGAAAGGCATTGTCGGGATAAAAGAAACATTGCATTTTTCACAAATTCTTGCAAGAATGTATCGCAAAAAAACACATGGAATTAAATTAATTTTATGGTAAACAAAGTCCAACGTTTCTCACAAGAGGAATTTACTTCTCCAAAATTTCCTTTTTGTACTACGAATTATATTTTGCGTGTACGTTCTGCCTCTCCATCTCAGAGGAATATACGTCATTCGGACACAAGCAAAGTATATCTTCCTAACTCAAGGTGCCAGTCTATCGAATGCATATGCTTTTTTATGTACATCAATGGGGATTGCAGATGGGCTATAACGGTACGGGATATACGGAACCTACTCTTTTATCCAATTTGGCTGAATTTAAGTTTATGAGTTATTTATGCTCTAGTTCCATGTCCGTCCATCCGACCTCCGTCAGTCCCTCGAAATCACGATAGCGGTCGAACGCGTAAAGCTAGCCGCTTGAAATTTTGCACATATACTTAATATTGATGTAGGTCGATGGGAATTTCAAACGTGCCATATAGGATCAGACTTGGATATAGCTCCCATGTAAACCGATCTCCCGATTTGACTTCTTAAACACCTGGAAGCCGAAAGTTTGCATATAGTGTTCCGTTGTGACTTCCAACAACTCTGCCAAGTACGGATCAATTCGGTCTATAACCTGATATAGTTCCCATATAAACTGATCTAAGAAGTCAAATGGACTTCTTGAGCCCTAACAAGACGCAATTTTTGTCCTATTTGGCTGAAATTTTGCATGTGATGTTCTGTTATGACTTTCAAAAACTTTGCCAAGTAGGGTCCAAATCGGTCTTTAACCTGATGTAGCTTCCATATAAACCGATTTCCCGATTTGACTTCTTGAGTTCTTACAAGCCGCAATTTTTCTCCAATTTGGCTGAAATTTTGCATGCGGTGTTCTGTTACGACTTTCAAGAACTGTGCCAAGTACATTCCAAATCGGTTCATAACCTGATGTAGCTCCCATTGCAAATTTTGCCCATGAACATTCCACTAAGGAACAGGGGCAAACTTCTCACATATTAATGAGTGCAGTCAAGTTTAAACTCAATGCTAAGTGGCCTCCTTTTTATAGCGTACCTTTTTATAGCCGATTCCGAACTCCTCTTTGAAGAGGAGTTTTACGTGGCATTGTATCTCACAAATGTTGCCAGCATTAGGAGGGGAAAACCACCGCTGAAAATTTTTTCTGATGGTCTCGCCAGGATTCGAACCCAGGCGTTCAGCGTCATAGGCGGACATGCTAACCTCTGCGCTATGGTGGCTCCCATATAAACCGATTTCCCGATTTAAATTCTTGAGCCCTTACAAGCCGCAATTTTTGTCCGATTTGGCTATTTTGCATGTGGTGTTCTGTTACGACTTCAAACAATTATGCCAACTGTGTCAGTCTATAACCTAATAGTTTCCATGCAAACCGTTCTCCCAATCTCGATCCTAGAAGCTTTAATTTTTGCTGGTTTGATAGTTGCCTTTCAACTAAATTTATTTTGCAATTTTTGTTTGTTTCTCTTTCGAGACGAGCTCAATGATCGGAGATGCAAATGGAAAAGGAAAGCCAAATATAGCAACACACACCAACCACTATGGGACGCGTTTCGTCTTTGGTTAGAAGACTTTTCAACCATATTAGGTGTGATGGCTTCAAGGGCCGTGCGTTGGTATGTTGGATTGGGTTGCCCAAAAAGTAATTACGGATTTTTCATATAGTCGGCGTTGACAAATTTTTTCACAGCTTGTGACTCTGTAATTGCATTCTTTCTTCTGTAAGTTATCAGCTGTTACTTTTGCTTTAGAAAAAAAGTGTAAAAAAAGTATATTTGATTAAAGTTCACTTAGCACGCTTTCACTTGTTAATTTCTAATTCCAATCAAAGAATCATAACGCCAAAAACTTTGATCATGGAGTCTCCTGGGTAGTATTATGATCGGTCACAAGTATCAAAATTAGAAATACAGATTTCTTAAACTTATTCGTATTGAACAAAATTCGGATATCATTTTTTGTTAAAAAAGAAGTTGAAACTTTTTAAATTGCCCTCATCCGAGAACATCTAAAAGTTGCTTTTATTTCATCTTTATTTTATTGTTATTAGTGCTATCATAAGAATATATTGGCAAATTGAAAAAGAGCATCGATGACTCGAAGTGAATCGGAAAACTTTTATAACCGCACACATTATCGCAATGGAAACTTTTTAACACTCAGACAAACACGTATGTTTAACTTATACTTCAAACGTACATTCGCGCATACACGAACATACATACGTGAACGTGGAAATGTGATTGAATTGCCCAAACAGGGGTAAGGAGAGTGGATCAGCTCCATCTGTTCCACATGGCATCGTCCCAATGTACAGGAAGGATATTAGCGTTAATCCTTCTGTTAAAGTGTATTGTATAAACATTTCACGTACAATTTGCCAAAAGGTATACCTGCCTCCATACTCTGACACATGACACGTTATGTATGTGGGGGATGTTGTATTTATGTTTCCTTCGAGAGACCAGGGGTTGAGTGTATTGAACTTTTTCGAGGGTTTTTGTACCACTTAATATTGCAGTCTTTTATTGTTGACTGTTTGTTAAGACTTTCATGACGGTATGTAAGCGTTCATGCTCTTTGACGTTTCCTTTACCTTTGACCCTATTATTTGGTAAATTACCTTTTTGAAAGTACTTCTTCTTTTGAAATAAATGCCAAGTAGGTGGCTTTGCCCTTGGCCTTAATGATAATCAACTCTTTAAGAAAATTGGTTTGTTACGTTACTTGGTGCTAGAAGTTTATTTTATTCCTCTTGATCCTTTGTAAAGATTATCATTTAGTTAAGTGATTTCATAGTCATTGGTTTATAGTTAAAATAGTTTTTGCTGTTTATTGGAAACGTTTAATGTGGTAGCCTGTGTATTGCGATACCTCTCAGTGTGTTTATACTTTGAAGTTTGAGGAAATCTAAAACATTCCAATTTTCATCCTTCCTTTTCAATGTTGTCGCAAAAATACTTTTGATCCATAACAATCAGCCGGCTTTTTGAAGATAACATCTTAAGGGAGCTCATAATAATAACACAATACCAATTAATCATCCCACTTGTTAAAGAACAATTACTTCACTTTTTTATGGAGAGCAAATCAAACGACCCTTACCAGTTGCTTGACAAATTATCAATAAAGCGGCAAAAAAAGCCATAAAGTGGACATGTGTACAATTATTTTATTACATCACATTCAGCCACCATCCCTTATCTTTGAAAGCACAATGCTAGGGCTGTCGTATGGGTTCATGGTCATTTTTCATCACTCAAATGGTACCAGAAGCTTTTCTTTCTATTGGTAAGAGAAGAAGAACTAATAAAAAACATGATTGACAATGGACAGGCCTGGTGTCACGCACGGCAAATGTCAAAGTACATGACATTATCTTCAAATAATGAAATGACCAAACATGCCCAACCATATACACAGGCACACCCACTCCATCCTTAAACTCACAAATCAATGAAATCAGGGATGGGCCGCTAAGGCTTGGTCTACGGACATTGTAATGGTCAAGTGTTGCCGGTGCCAGTGCACATCGTTGACTAGGGGATGGGAGGGAGAAAACAATGATTTGACATCAGTAAAAGCCAATGTTTATCGACACAAAGCGAAAAATAACGCGTTGGCGCAAACGTTTGTAGATCGAACTAAAACACTGTAGGACTATTAATTAACTATCAATCAAAGTGGAATGTTGATCGATATCTCAACAAGCAAAAAAATTCGGAAAATCTTATTTTAGAATGAGAACTAAACAAATAAAAACGTTGAAGTTCGCCGTGCAGAATCTGGGATAAGCACCACCATGGCTTTTTATACCCATTACCAAAGGATGGGGGGTACACTAATCTAGTTAATCCGTTTTGACCATCTGCGACACCATAAAGTATATATTCTTGAACGGTCTCTTCGCTCGTCCGCCCGCCTGTGGATATCACGATAGCGGTCGAACCTTTAAAGCTTGAAATTTTGTGCAGACATTTCCTATTTATGTAGGTCACTGTGGAAAGCAAATGGGTTCAGTTTGAATATAACTCCCATACAAAGTGGTCCTTCGAATTGATTTCTTGAGCCACTAGAAGGCGCAATTACTATCCGATTTGCACGTAGTGTACTGGTATGACTACCAACAATCGTGCCAAGTTTTTAGATCTATAAACTAATACAGCTGCCATATAAACCCATACATGCTGCCGATTGGTGTGAAATTTGGCAAGTAGTATTTTGTTATAACTATATATATAAATAAATATATATATATATATATATATATATATATATATATATATATATATATATATATATATATATATATATATATATATATATATATATATATATATATATATATATATATATATATATATATATATATATATATATATATATATATATATATATATATATATATATATATATATATATATACATATATATACATATATATATATATATATATATATATATATATATATATATATATATATATATATATATATATATATATATATATATATATATATATATATATATATATATATATATATATATATACATATATATATATATATACCCATATATATATATATATAACTCCTTAAATGGTAAAACTTTCGGCAAGGATGAGGCTATAAAATCGCACTTCGTTCAGTTTTTTGCAGATAAAGACCATAAGTTCTATGAGCAATATGGGCACAATATGGGCCAACTCACTGAGTGGCCGCCCATCCCCCAAGCCGATCATGTTTGCCGACTATGGAAATATGGGGCTCAAATTAAAGGTATGTGGGAGTAGACCACGTATCTGATATCAACATTAGGGGCCAACTGTCTAGCGGTCGTCCCACCACCATAAAAACTCTCAAATAAGACATATTTGCTCACCAAAACAATTTGAGTCTTAAAGAGAGTGGAACTAAATATTCATAGTTTTTAGGGCCAATACGGCAAACCGGACATATTTCCTGACTTTTGCAATAAGGAGTTTAGATGAGATTAGAAAACGAAGTTGATATTCAATTTTGAGGGCAATGGCAATATGGGTTCAAATAAATGACATATAGATATATAACAATAGAACACGTTGCTGATATATTTTCCGGGCTTAGTGTTTGGGGGCCACCCTAATCCCCAAAACACCACTAAATCGAGCATATTTACCGACCATGTTAATGTGGAGCTTAAATGGAAGGTATTGGGGGTTGAGCAAGAATTGATTCCCGCTTTCGGGACCAATTTTCTGGGAGTCTACCCCTTTCCCAAAATACTCCACAAACAACAATTTTTTAGTGACCTTCGCAATATGGGACTCAAAAAAAGGTATTGTATTTGGGAGCAGAATACGATTTTGATATCGAAGTGTAGGACCATGTATTTAGGGCATCATCCCTTTCCCAAAACACTCCCAAAGGGCAAAAAATTTTCGACCATGACAATATGTGGCTCAAATGAGCCACAATATGTGGCTAAAAGGTATTTGAGATTAGAAAACGAATTTGATAACCTATTTTGGGGCCATGTGTTTGGGGGACGCCTCATCCTTTAAACTCCTCTTAAGCCAATGGCAATATGGGGTTTAAATAAATGGTATTTGAGAGAAGTGAACGATGCTGATATTTTTTCAGAGCCAAGTATCTGGGGGACCACCTCTCCCCCGAAAACACCCCTAAATCAGACATCATGAGAATATCGGGCTGAAGTGAAGTATTTTAAGAATGGAGTACACTTTACATCCAAACTTAAATTCGTAGACCAATAAAGATCATATGGGATTCAGATATAGCACTTATATTGTTAAACTGTTAGTCAAGTTAGCATGGTATTTCACTAAAAGATCTTTAATTGTCGAAAATAAATATTGCATGGAAACTTTTGTTCCATGTAAAATAAACGAAGGAGCCGCGGAGCGGGCCCGGGTCAGCTATACCTTATAAATGTCGTGAGTAGCAATGAGGAAAATTATTGTTTGCAAAAGATAGCGCTTCTGTAGTTTATTGCTTATGTATAAAAATAGGAAAGAAAAACCACTTATCCAAATATTCTCTTGCCTATTGCATTAGCCAAAAGTATTAACAGCCTCCACCTACTCATTTGTTAATAAACAAGTCAGAATGCCATGGTAAAAGCATGTTTTACGGGTGTAAATCGGAATTTCTTCTGAATAGAGCTTTCAAACCTTCAGAAATGTTCAATTACTACGAATCACATAAATCTATTTTTATAAAAATTGCAGTAAGAAGAGCCGAGGTGTTAGCCAAATCTACTTATATATATCAAGTAAAAGCGTGCCGGCCGGGCCGAATCTTTTATACCCTCCACCATGTATTGCATTTCTCGAGTTCTTTTACCGGCATCTCTTCTTAGGCAAAAAAAAGGATAAAAGAAAAGATTTGCTCTGCTATTAGAGCGATATCAATGGTCCGGTTTGGACCACAATTAAATTATATGTTGGAGACCTGTGTAAAATGTCAGCCAATTCGAATAAGAATTGCGAACACGTCGTGCAAAATTTCATTCCAATCCGATAAGAATTGCGCCCTCTAGAGGCTCAAGACCCAAGATCGGTTTGTATGGCAGCTATATCAGGTTATGGACCCATTTGAACCATACTTGGCACAATTGTTGGGTATCATAAAAAAACACGTCGTAAAAATGCGAACCCTCCCCCTTACCCTAATTTTAAGAAACGCCAGATCTGGGATGGGTGGTGCGATTTAAGCGAAATTTTGTGTGCTGTCATATAGTACCCTAAAAATAAAAATTTGGTATCCAAATTTCGGATGGGGTACCTAGGGGGGCTGCCCCACCCTAAAAACTAACAAACATATATAACTACCAAATGAAAGGTATTTAGGATAAGAAAACGTATCTGATATCCAATTTTCGGACAAAGTGTTAAGGGGGACAACCCCAACCCCCAAAACACCCATAAATCGGACATATGTACCGACCATGGCAATATGGGACTCAAATGAAAGGTATTTGCGAATAAAATACGAATCTAATATCAAAATGTGGGACCACGTTTCTTGCAGTCCATCCCTTCCACAAAACACCCCCAAACAGGACTTTTTTACTGAACATGGGAATATGGTCAGGACTTATTTACTGACCATGGCAATATGGGACTCACATGAAAGGCATTTGCGAATAAAATACGAATCTAATATCGAAATGTGGGACCTCGTTTCTTGCAGTCCACCCCTTCCCAAAAACACCCCCCAAACTGGACTTATTTACTAACCATGGGAATATGGGGCTTAAAGAAAAGGTATTTGAATGTAGAATGCGAATTTGATATCCATATGGGACCAAGTGTTTGGGAGGCCGCCTCTCACCAAAAACATCCCCCAAAGGGGACAAATTTACGACCATTGCAATATGGGGCTCAAATGAAAGGTCTTTGGGAATAAAGCACGACTTTGATATCAATATTCGGGAAAAGTGTCTATGGGGCCACCCAAATAGTAAGTATTTTCTGACTATTGCATTATGAGGCTCAAATAAAAGGGTTTTTAGAGTATAACACGAATTCGATATATATTTTTACGGCCAACTTACTAAGTGGCCGCCCATCCCCCAAGCCGGTCATGTTTGCCAACTATAGAAATATGGGGCTCAAATTAATGGTATTTGTGAGTAGACCACGTATATGATATCAACATTAGGGACCAACTGTCTAGGGGACGTCCCACCACCATAACAACCCCCCAATAGGACGTATTTGCTCACCAAGACAATTTGGGTCTTAAAGAGAGTGGAACTAAATATTTATATTGGGTTGCCCAAAAAGTAATTGCAGATTTTTTAAAAGAAAGTAAATGCATTTTTAATAAAACTTAGAATGAACTTTAATCAAATATACTTTTTTTACAATTTTTTTCTAAAGCAAGCTAAAAGTAACAGCTGATAATTGACAGAAGAAAGAATGCAATTACAGAGTAACAAGCTGTGAACAAATTTGTCAACGCCGACTATATGAAAAATCCGCAATTACTTTTAGGGCAACCCAATAGTTACTAGGGCCAATAGCCCAAACCGGACATATTTGCTGACTTTTGCAACAAGGAGTTTAAATGAGATTAGAAAACGATTTTGATATCCAGTTTTGAGGTCAATGGCAATATGGGGTTAAAATAAATGATATATAGATATATGATAATGGAGCACGTTGCTGATATATTTTCAGGGCTTAATGTTTGGGGGACCACCCCAATCGCCAAAACACCCCTAAATCGTGCGTATTTACCGACCATGTCAATATGGACCTTAAATACAAGGTAGTTGGGGGTAGAGCAAGGATTGATACCCATTTTCGGGACCAATTTTCTGGGGTTTTTGGGGCCTAAAATAACCTACAAACAGCGGTTTTTACTGACCATTGCATTATGGGGCTTAAATAAAGGTATTTGGGAGTAGAAAACGAATTTCATATCCAAATGTAGGACCATGTATTTAGGGTATCATCCCTTCCCAAAAACACCCCCCAAAGGGTAAAAATTTTTCGACTATGCCAATATGTGGCTCAAATGAAAGCTATTTGAGATAAGAAAACAAATTTGATAACTAATTTCGGGGCCATGTCTTTGGGGGACGCCTCATCGTGTAAGCTCCCCATAAAACATTGGCAATATGGGGTTTAAATAAATGGTATTTGAGAGAAGAGCACCATGCTGATATTTTTCACGGCCAAGTGAGGGGGACCACCTCACCCCCGAAAATACCCCTAAATCAGACATCATGAGAATATCGGGCTGAAATAAAGTTCGTGGGATTCAGATAAAGGCAGTTATATTGTTAAACTGTTAGTCAAACGATATACTATTTTTGTAGCATGGTTATCAATAAAAGCTCTTTAATTGTCAAAAGTAAATATTCAAAGGGAAATTTTGCTCAATATAAAATGAAAGAAGGCGCAGCGGAGAGGGCCCGGTTCAGCTAGTTCTGTATAAAGTTTCCCAACTTCGACAAATTATTAGAGTTTCGAAGGTCTCAAAGGGTCAACGATAATTGAATATTTCAAAACCCTGTTGATATATCAGCAATCCAGATTGCCAAGTCGCATTTTATGGCTTCGAAATCGAAGCAATTTTTCATACATTTTTACTGTACTTATAGCAATGTGTCATCTCTCTATAAAAAGCTTTAGATCTGATTCTTATAAAATTAAATAATTGATTCTATAACTTTTGTTATGGACTTTTGACTTATGGATCACGATTCTAAACTACTATACACCTTTATAATATCAAATACATTTTTAACACTTAATTGCGAACCTAATTCTGTGATGAATTTGAGCGGCATTTACAATATTTGCTCTTACCCTTCATAACCATTTTAAAAAGTAATACAAATCGCTCAATATATCCATATTTCATGACATTGGCAATAAATAAAGAAAATTGTTTATTTCTAATATCACGAACAGCAAGAACAATTTTCAATTTTTAATTTAAAGTGGCTATAACCGGGAAATAACTTTTGAAAAAAAAAAACAACAAAAACCGACAGGAATTTATAATCATAAAAACTGACCACAAAACCCAACACCCCACCATTTTACACCACCACGAAAACAAGTGCAGGCATCCATCTGCAACGGATACAAGTGAAATATTCTAATAAAATCATTCACCAACACACACGAACACTGGAATATGGCCATATTTGTAGCGCATGTAGAGTTATAAGAAACAATTTCCAATTCATATTTGAAAAGTTACGACACCCCTGGGATATACTGACGACCAAAACGACCAACGACCACTACCAGTAAAACCAGAGCATACCGTCAAAGAAATAAGTCAATGGTCATAGATGTGAAACCAAATTTGCCAAAAAAAAGGGAATGGAAATAACTTCTGCAACTACTAAACCAACAACAAAATATTTTAAACCAACCTTCTTCCCTGGCAGGCATGCTGGTAAAGGACATGGCAATTGGGATGACATATTTTTGATCTTGACCAGTTTCAAACCATTGGATTGGAATAAAATTTTTAATGGTTTTGAATGGCATTCTTACTCCACTCCAAATTAAATGCCATTTGAGTACAATTGTGGTTGTGTCTATATTTCCACCTTAATTCGATTGCGGGATATGGACTGCGGAAGAGGCAAGCTCTAAGCATTTGGATTTTTAATGTGATATTCTGATGTAAGTGCAATTTTATGCCGATCGATCCACATTTCTGGTTTACAATTTTTTGGCCATCTCAAATATTTGGAACCAATTTTCAATTACAGATTCATACTTTACTTTTTTCATACCTTTTATTTGAGTCTGATATTGCTCCTATCGGTCTACATATAAAATCAAAGACCTAAATTATGCTAAGAGGTTTATATATACGGTTTAAAGGATTGTGGATATAGGGAGGCCCCCAGACATTTAATCCCAATATTTTGTATTTTTCGTGGTTTAAGTTTACTATAAGGGTGCAAACAATATTTCGTTTCGTTTCCTCATCTCCTCGACCTCGGCATTATGAATGAATTGTTTGCCCTTTTTTCTTCACTTAATTTCTTAGGCAAATTCTTTTTAATTTTGTTCGAAAATTAATTTTGAATTTTTATAAAAATTTCATCACTTTGTCGACCAGCCAATAAAAACTATCATTCCAAAATATCTTTAAAAATCTAACAGCGTTTTTAAACCATTTTTAAGAAGTCGAATCGCCACATTGTTCAATGGAACAATCCTGCTGTGATATATTGTTATTTTAGTGTTTCAGAATACTAGTTCGAATATACACATGCATACACACAATGGTCCAAAGACACATTCTCTATACTTGTATACTCTTTTGTGTTGGTGGTCAGCTTCGTTAATATGAGAGCCACATACTCTTTTTACCAGGAGTTTGCTCCTTTCTTTACCAAAACTGTATCACCATAACCTCGACAATGATGCTTACATTCTAAAAACGACCAATACTAGCAAATATCGAAAGAGGATTTGGGAACAACTGAATATCATATAAATTTTATTTTATGCCACCATCACTGAATTTCGGTGGTTACTCCCTCCAACGTTTGTGCTGACCATTCAAAAGTTGAAATTTATTTATCATTTAAGTTCCCCAGTTTAAAATAAAGCAAACAAAAAACGAAACATAGAAGCAAAATATGAGCAAAAAAATCGGAAGTTGAAACGGAAAAGGAAATAAATCGGTATCGTTTATTACTATCCAACCGCAGATATCAGCTGAGCTACTGTTACATATGGTTGGTTGCATTTTTTTGTTACGTTTTTTCAGGGATACGAGTACGTGTTTAACCTTTTTTGCTGAAATGACTTCTTTTTTTTATGGATTCCACCGAAAGTGCTATAAAGCTGGTGCTCTCATATAAATCGAGTTTGGTCGTAAATATTTCCTAATATGTGAGACCAATGCAAAATTGATGCTTTTAACATTACATCGCCACGGACGTAGATGGACATAGTGGGCACAGTGGAATTATAAAGAGAAAAAAATTTTCTTTTAAATTATTTTTTCTATTTTTTGCAAATGTGATTTATTTGCAACTTACATGCAAATGTCTTCTATTTGAGGAAAGACGCTTGGTTCAGATTTATAATCTACTTCCAAATACCATCAATTTCAATTCCATACAGTCCCAATTAGTCCACATTTCCGCATGGGAGCTATTTGCGGCTGTGCAGTTCTTCAGGCACATTACCCTTGCTTTGAATAACCAAATTGTAATTCTACTAATGAACCGTATATATTCCCATTTGGGAGTGCGTTGTCTCCTTTAAATATTAGGCTCATGTGACTTTACTGCAAGTTTGGATCACAGATATTAGTGTATTTTAATACCCTACACCACTACTGCGGTACTGGGTATTACTACTTGGTGCATTGGTTTGTAACACCCGGAAGGAACAGAGATAGTCGCATTGAAAAGCATACATCGACTCCGAATCACTTTCTGATTCGATTTAGCTATGTCCGTCTGTCTGCCTGTCTGTCCGTCTGTCTGTCCATGTTAATTTGTGTACAAAGTACAGGAAGCAGTTTTCATCCGACAGTCTTAAAATTCAGTACATCTATGTTTTTCGGGCAAGAGACGAAGCCTATTGAAATTGGAAAAAAACGGTTCAGATTTGGATATAGCTTCCAATATGTTCGTTCGATTTGCTGTAATAATGCAATAATTTTGTCATTTGTTAACCAATTCTATTAAAATTTGGCAGGTAGGATTTTCTCTTGTCTCTCGACATTATTGGTAAATGAATGGAAATCGGTTCAGATTTAGATATAGCTTTTACATATATATATCTCCCAATTTTTAATCCAAGAGCCACAAGCAAGCGCATTTACGGGACAATCTTGCAATATGTATGTTCAACCGATTTTGAGAAATATTGCAATAAAGTGCTCATTTGTTAACAGATTCAAGAAGTCAAGACCCAAGATTGGTTTATACGGCAGCTATATTAAAACGTGAACCGAATTGGCCCATTTACAATCCCAATCGACCTACACTTATAAGAAGTATTTGTGCAAAATTCCAATTGCCCAGCTTTACTCCTTCGAAAGTTAGCGTGCTCTCGACAGACAGACGGACGGATGGTTTAAATTGACTCAGGATGTCAAAATGATCAAGAATATATCTACTTTGTTGGGTCTCAGATCAATAATTCGAAGTGTTGCAAACGGAATGACAAAATTAGTATACCCCTATTCTAAGATGGGTGGTATAAAAAGGACTATATTGGGTTGTCCAAAAAGTAATTGCGGATTTTTTAAAAGAAAGTGAATACATTTTTAATAAAACTTAGAATGAACTTTAATCAAATATACTTTTTTTACACTTTTTTTCTAAAGCAAGCTAAAAGTAACAGCTGATAACTGACAGAAGAAAGAATGCAATTACAGAGTCACAAGCTGTGAACAAATTTGTCAACGCCGACTATATGAAAAATCCGCAATTACTTTTTGGGCAACCCAATAGTATAAATAAGGAGACCATCGCAGCGCAGAGGCTTGCACGTCCGCCTATGACGCTGAACGCCTAGGTTCGAATCCTGGCGAGACAATCATTAAATTTTCAATGGTGGTTGTCCCCTCCTAATGCTGGCGAAAACTTGAATCGGACTGCACTCATTGATGTGTGAGAAGTTTGATCCTTTTCCTTAGTTGAATGTTCATGGGCAAATTTGCATAGTATAAATAACAGGAACTAAGTTAACGCCTAAAAGCACGCAATACTTTTTGTCAAATCCCATTTTCAAACATTTGTTGGAAAACGAATCACCCTGTGAGTAAATACAGACACAAACATTTCCCATAATTTCAGCCGTGTAAAATATTTTGGGCAGTCTAAGAAATACCTTTTCGACTTATCTACAAATATCCATTTTCCTCGAGCTTATAGAGCAAATACCATATTTAAATATAAATGAGGAAAGGGTATTGCAAAATTTTGGCAAGATTGCGCTTGCAGTGGCTCTTGGGGTGAAAATCTGGTGATATACATATATGACAGCTCTATCTAAATCTGGGACGATTTCTATGAAATTCGCCTGTAATATCGAGAGTCATAAGAAAATCCGTCCTGCAAATTTTCGAGAGAGTCGGATAACAAATTAACACTTTCTTGCAATATTTCTCAAAATCGGACGAACATATATATGGGCGCTATACCTAAATCTGAACCGATTTCGAGCAAACTTCTCAAATATTGTGGTAGTCGTCAAGATAAGCGTTTTGCAAACTTTGAGCAAGATGGATCAATAAATGCGCTTGCTGTGCCTCTAGAAGTTAAAATCAATCTGAACCGATTTCTATGAAATTCACCTTTAATGTCGAGATTCAAGAGGAAATCCTTCCTGCCGAGTTTCAAGAGAATCGATAAACAAATGACCATTTTATTGCAATATTACTGCAAATCGGATGAACATATATATGGGAGTTATATTTAAATCTGAACCGATTTCGAGCAAACTCCTGAGATATTGTGGAAGTCATTGAGGAAATCGTTGTACGAAGTTTTGGGAAGATTGGTCAATAAATGCGCATGCAGTGGCTCTAGGAGTGAAAATAGGGATATATATGAGAGCTACACCTAAATCTGAACAGATTTCTTTGAAATTCACCAGAAAGTGTCATAGGAAAATCTCTCGTGCCAAATTTCGAGAGAATCGGTGGAACCGATTTCCATTCATTTACCAGTAATGTCGAGAGTCAAGAGAAAATCCTACCTTCCAAATTGCAATTGAATACGTTAACAAATGACCATTTTATTGCATTATTGCTAAAAATCGGACGAACATATATACGGGAGCAATATCCAAATCTGAACATATTTTTTTCAATTTCAATATGTTTCGTCTTTAGGCCGAAAAACATGCCTGTACCAAATTTTAGGACAATGGGATGAAAACTGTGACCTGTACTTTGCACACAAATTAACATGGACAGACAGACGGACATAGCTGGATCGGATCAGAAAGTGATTCTGAGTCGATCGGTATACTTATTAATGGGTCTATCTCTCTTCCTTTTGGGTGTTACAAACAAATGCACTAAGTTATAATACCCTGTACCACAGTAGCGGTGAAAGGTATAAAAAAATCCTCCCCGATATGGTGGAAATATATTCGAAATAAGAAATCATCGACAGTATCCAAATATTATTTCGACTCAATACACATCCACTGTCTGTTCAATTCAGCGTCCATAATTTTTCATATTCATTCATAGTTTACTTATGACCATCGAACTCTCTGTATTGTTTGTTCCATCTTATAAAAAATACACACTTGCATATACACATCTACGTTAGGGCGTTTGTCGTTCACATATTTTTATAATTTCGCTTCATTACACCCGTAAATTGGTTTAAAGCTGTAAAAATATGAAATAATGCCAACTTCAACTCCTCTCTCTTTGCTGGGTAACGCTTCAGTGCTGTAATAAGCTCAATTTATTGAATTTTTTGTCTTGCTCTACTCCTCCTATTCCCTGAAATGGTTTGCGAAGGCGCATAGAATAGTATCTATAAATTTTGTAACATAACTAAGTCCCCTGTCAGGTCATAATTTGCTTATGATGTGCTCTGTTAGCTCCGCGATTGCTTTTTGTTGCTTCCCTGGCTTCCAATTCTGGTGTTTTATAGTTTTAAATTTGTCCAATGTCTTCGCTTGTGTTCCTGCAGGACAAAAGGGAACAAAAAGATGATAGCCTTCTATTAGCACACCATGCCATCCGTATGCCTTTGAACTGTCTGACCTTAGCCACCCCCAATTCCTAGATCTCTAACATTTAGGTGGAATAATTTATGTCCTCTACTTCCATGTAGATTTGTGCTTTTGTGTTTTTTTTTCCAAAATCTACGGTGGTCACCTTTCTTTGTGCTCTTTCCGTTTTGTGGTTGATTTGCGAAGTGAAATTTATTAAAACAACAACAACGACAACAGAGTATCTAAATTGGTTCAAAGGGCGTTTTACATTCCTTGTTTCCCATGGGAGTCTTGGTATTCACTTACCACTGTTTACCATGCTGCTGCTACTGACACGGCCACTTTGGTTTCTTGCAAGGGCTGAAATTTGTTGTTGTAGCTTCGCAGACTGTTATACGAACATTTACGGGAGTGAAATAAATGACTGCCTCTGGCACACAATTGTCATAATTTTAGATCCCTTTGATATTTTAATGTTTTCGTAATGAGATTTTCTTATTAATTTTTTTTTTATTCGAAGACAATTTGGAAGGTGTCTAATGACATATAATTTCGAATTACAAAGGGACATTTTTGGGTTTGTCATGCCACTTTTTTTAGACTACAAGGTTTTTTGCAATGGCAGCGAATTAGAACAAGCAAAGATGTGGTAATTTCGGCCAGTAGAACCTTAGAATAACACCCACTGCCACGGATTCTGCAAAGTATTTGGAAAAATTAGTGCAGTTAATGTAGGTAGTTTTGAAGAGAGAAAATCAGCGAATCATTGAGACTTCTAAGAATTTATCAAACTGGCGTTCAAATTTTATGCAGGCTATATCGGTTTGTATTTATTGAAGCCCCGTTAATCAGAACCGATGTTCTGACTAAATTCTTACATTGGGACTATACGTACAGAATGCGCCAGAGAAACTTACTTATTTAAATAAACTCCTCAGCGGCGTGATGGGCCGGGAGGGGGTCAAGAGTGGGCACATCTGGAAGCGGGAGTCCCAAAGTTTGTTTCTCTCTCCAGTTAGTTGACATCATTCTCTGGTCTAAGGAGCAAAGGGCCTTCGTTGTCGAAAGCTTCTCATCTCACGTTCGCTCACTTGTTGCTACGCAACGTGCTTTCCGCGCTCGCTTTAAAATTCCTCCTCACAGACTCGTTCCTGGCCGTAATTCGATTCTGTCGTGGCTTTACTCATTTTGGGAGTGTGATAGTATCGCTTAACCCATAAATGGACCTCAACGGACCATCAGAAGGTTTGAATTGCTGACTTCAAAATAGCAACAGCACATAAAAATTTGCTGCTTGCATTTGTTTAGCCATATAAGAACAAGTAAAAACGTTTAAATTAGGCCGTGTCGAACTTTGGATACCCATCACCAAGGATATAATATTCATCCTATTTTGTTATAACTTCACTACTATATCCATGTATAGGGCTGGGCTCGATCATGTTTTATTCAGATACCGAGCGAAACCAGGCAATAAATCCACATTTTATGGGATTAAGACCCTGAATTGGAAGATCAGTCTATATAACAGCTATATCTCTATAGTCTGATCTCATTCATATTTAGATCAGATGTCGGGAGGCTTAAAACAACTCACTACTTCAAATTTCAACGAAATCGGGTAATAAATAAAGTTATTATGGGCTTCAAACCCTTAATCGGCATATCGGTCTATATGACAGCTATATCTAAATATCGTCTGATCTTTACCATACTTCGGTCAAATGGCGGTAGCATAAAGCAACTCTCTGTTTCAAATTTCCGCGAAATCGGATAATAAAAGCAGCTTTTATGGGTTTCACACCCTCAATCTGCAAATCGGTCTATATGGCAGCTATATCCAAATATGGTCCGATCTGAACCATATTTCAGTCGAATGTACCGGGGCTTAAAACAACTCACTGTCTCAAATTTCAGCGAAAACAGGTAATAAATGCAGATTTTATATGATTTAGACCCTTCACAGGCAGATTGGTCTATATGGCAGCTATATCTAAATATAGTCCGATCTGAACCATATTTATGCGTGCAGCAAAAAGACGTATTTTTTTTTAATTTTTAAGTGCAAAGAACAATCTTTTTTACAAATCATATATTGTTCGACGTCACGCTCTTTCAAGTAAACAAAATATGAAAAATTTACAATACACTGAAAAAAAGTCATAAAAAATTATTTTCTACAGCGTATTTGGCACAATTGGTGAAAGTCTTAACATAACAACGCATGTATAATTTCAGCCAAATCGGACATCGGATTGCGGCTTGCAAGGACCCAAGAAGTCATGTGGGGAGATCGGTTTATATAGGAGATATATCAGGTTATTTACCGATTTGGACCAAGAGAACAATACATGTAAAATTTCAGCCAAATCGACCAAAAATTGCGGCTTCAAGGGCTAATCTAGACTTGAAGAGGTCGTCGACTTTGCTGTCATTGGCTAAAACTGACTTCTCAGTCATTGTGTCCGTCACGGCAGGTCACTGTCTCATCAGAAAACATGCTGACAGACTGAAGGTAGCTAGCAACGACTTTTGCAGAAGCTGTGAAGACATCAAAGAAGAAGAGACCATAGAACACCTACTGCGTGTGTGTGTCCCACTCTAGAAGTCAGAAGTAGTGCCACTTTAGGTTCTCATTTTTTGAGAATCTGTCTGATTAAGGGGATGTGAACATTCGCAATTTATTGGGCTTTTTAAAGCGATCTGGATGGTTCAACGGTAGGAACTAGAAGGCATCTTCCTTCTTTTGTTCCTGTGGTATCACAATGGACGAAAACGTCTAAGTGAGTCTGATGGCAGACTGCCACTTAAACCTAAACCTAACCTCGCACAGTTGTTGGAAGTCACACTACATACAATTTCAGATAAATCGGAAAAAAGTTGCGGGTTACAGGGGCTAAAAATGTCAAATCGGGAAATCGGTTTATTTGGGAGTTACATTTAAATCTAAACCGATATGGCCCATTTACAATCCCCAAGGACCTACATCAATATTAAGTATCTTTGCAAAATTTCAAGAAGGTAGTTTTACGCTTTCAACCACTATCTTGATTTCGACAGACGGACGGACATGGATATGTCGACTCAGAACGTCGAGACGATCAAAAACATATATACTTTACGGGGTCTTAGACGAATATTTCGAGGTGTTACAAATGGAATGACCACCATCCTATGGTGGTGAGTATAAGTATTGTAAGTTTGGGGTTGTTTAGACACGAATTTAAAATTGTCATTTGATCATCTTTAAATCATAGAATAACGTTTTTGTACCCACCACCGAAGCATGGGGGTATATTCATTTTATCATTCCGATTGCAACGCATCGAAATATCAATTTCCGACCCTATAAATTATATATATTCTTGATCAGCGGAAAAATCTGAGATGATCTAGCCATGTCCGTCCGTCTGTCTGTTGAAATAACGCTACAGTCTTTAAAAATGGAGATATTAAGCTGAAACTTTGCACAGATTTTTTTTGTCCATAAGCAGATTAAATTCGAAGATGGGCTATATTGGACTATATCTTGATATAGCCCCCATATAGACCGATCCGCCGATTTAGAGTCTTATGCCCATAAAAGCCACATTTATTATCCTATTTTGCTGAAATTTGGGACAGTGAGTTGTGTTAGGCCCTTCGACATCCTTCTTCAATTTGGCCTAGAGTGGTCCAGATTTGGATATAGCTGTCATATAGACCAGTCCGCCGATTTAGGGTCTTAGGTCCATAAAAGTAACATTTATTATCCGATTTTGCTGAAATCTGGGACAGTGAGTTGTGTTAGGCCCTCCAGGCCGAGATCGGTCCTGATTTTGATGCAGGCGCATTGATTGTTCGATGTCGGCAAAATTTGGGACAGTGAGTTGAGTTAGCCCTTACGACATCCTTCTTCAAATCTGGACCGATCTGGGTCCAGATTTGGATATAGCTGCCATATTGACCGACCTCTCGGTATAAGGGCTTGGGCCCATGAAATGCACATTTTTTTGTCCGATTTCGCCGACATCCTTCTGCAACTTGGCCCAAATCGGTCCAGATTTGGATATAGCTGCCATATAGACCGATATCTCGATTTAAAGTCTTGGCCCCATAAAAGGCGCATTTATAAATCGATTTCACTGAAATTTGAAACAGTGGCTTAAGTTATGGTTTTCGACACCCGTGTCGTATATGGTTCAGATCGGTTTATTTTTAGATATAGCTACTAAAGAGATCAGTATTTTGTTATACACAATTGAACAGTGACTTCTATTTATTAGTATTGGGTCCAAATCGGAACATATTTCGATAAAGATGTATGGGGCATAAGGTATGCATTTTTCACCAGATTGTGACATATATACCCGAGGTTGTGGGTATCCGTCTTTCTACTTGTTTGAGGTGAACTACGTAAAATTCGTTTGAAATGAACCATAATATACAACAACCTCGAAAGACATTTCCATTTCTTGAAGAGTGCGTCACACAATTTTTTGAACTTTTTTTTAATATATGGGAGAAAAAAATATTTTTTTTTTCATTCAAGAGTATTTTCAAATTCGTTAATTCACTATAAGTTGATTAAAGAATTTTTTTATATCAAAAAAAAAATTATATTTCTACGTAAATTGCGAAAAAATGTAGCGTTCTTCAAGCAGGATTCACCCATATGAAGAAAAATTGATAGAAGACAAGTAAAAGCGTACTAAATTCGGACGGGACGAATCTTATAGTCAAGTTCTTTGCTAAACAAATGGATCAAATTCTTATTAGAGCTACAACAGTTTATAGACTGATTCAGAGTACTCTTGGTTTAGATGTCGTAGAAATCATTTTGCCATTCAGCCAAATCGGATAAGAATTGCGCCCTATAGAGGCTCAAAAAAGTAAAAACGGGAGATCGGTTTGTATGGGAGCTTTACAGGTTATGATCCGATTCAATCCAGATTTAGCACATATGTTGAAGGTCATAAGAGAAGTCGTTGTACAAAATTCCAGCCAAATCGCATAAGATTTGCGCCCTATAGAGCCCTAAGAAGTATAATCGGGAGATCGGTTTATATGGGAGCTATATCAGGTTATGAACCGATTTAGACTATACTTGGCATAGTTGTTGAAAATCCAAACAAACGCACTTCATGGCAAATTTTAGCCTAATCGGATAATAATTGTGCACTCCAGAGGTTAAAGATGTCAAGATCCGAGATCGCTTTATATGGCAGCTATAACAGGTTATGACCCTATTTGGACCATATTTAGCAGAGATATTGAAAGTTATAAGAAAGCACTTTATACAAAATTTCAGCTAAATCGCAAATGAATTGCGTCGTCTAGAGGCTCAAGATATCAATATCCCAGATCGGTTTATATGGCAGCTTTATCAAAACATAGACCGCTTTGGCCCATTAATAATTCCAACCATCCTATACTCATACGAAGTTTTTGTGCAAAATTTCAAGCGGTTGCTTTATTCCTTTTAAAGTTAGCGTGCTTCGAGAAACGGACATAGCTAAATCGACTTATCATATCAAGACGATCAATAATATGTATACATTGTTGTGTTTTTGATCAACATTTCATGTGTTATAAACAAAATTAGTAATGGGATATAATGGTCTTTACTACTGCAATATCGTAAATTGTAGCAATTGAAGGCTCGAATCAACGTAGCATTTTATAGGAGGGTTTATATTTTGCTTTTAAACTTAATAGGGAGAGAGAGAGAGAAAACAACGCATTTGTATTAAAAGGATATTTGAATACAACCAAAATCTCAATGTATTTTGAAATTTAGGCAAATATAAAAATCATTTGAATAGTTAAAGATGATACTTACACAAATCACACATTTTGCACTAAATTAATTCGGTCTTGAAATCGCAATCTGTTACAAATAGAAGTACAAACAAGTAAAAGCGTAATAAGTTTAGCCGGGACAGAAAATTGGGTTCCCACCACCATGGATTTGGCTAAAAACACCCTTATTAACTGGATTTGTATTTGAATTATAATACCCACGACTATAGTATGGGGGTATACTAATCTAATCATTCCGTTTGTAATATCTCGAAATATTCGTCTAAGATCCCATAAAGTACAGCGGTCAAAAAAAGTATTCATCATTCAATGTTTTTTTTTTAATAAGTCTACAAAAGACAATTGGAATAAAAACATATTAAACTAATGATGCAGTAGTGCTTGTGTGATATATATGTACACAATTTCATTGTTTTTAAAGAAAAAAATAGAATTTATTGGAACAAAAAGGGCCATTTTACAGCTGAACACAAAAAATTAAACAAAAAAAGTATTCATCATTGCAAAAAAACAAAAAAATAAATAACCTAATTTAAAAAAATTAATACTTTGTTATTCGACCACCGCGTCTTATAACTTCTTTTAAACGGTTTGACATCGATTGGACTAATTTAGCGGTTATATTTTGGTCTATATTAGTCCATTCCTCCATTATCACCTGTTGCATTTGACTCTTGCTCGAAAAATTGCGCGTTCTCAATTTGCGTTCGAGATGTTCCCAAAGATGTTCAATTGGGTTCAAGTCGGGACTTTGAGGAGGAGTTTTAATGACTTTGGGGCAGTTATACAGCATCCACATCTTGGTATTTAAAGCAGAATGTTTGGGGTCATTATCTTGATAATATTGAAAGTTATTACCAAGCCCAAGTTTTACAGCACTATCTTTTAAATTCCTCTTTAAAATGTGAATGTAATACTTATGATCCATTACTCCATTAATAATTTCAAGATTTCCCGCTCCTGAAGCCGCCATACACCCCCAAACCATTAAACCACCTCCACCATGTTTTACAGTAGCAACTGTGTTTCGTTCTTCAAGCTCTGTATTTGGTTTTCTGTACACTATGACCTTTCCATCGCACCCAAAAAGATTAAACTTGCTCTCGTCTGCAAAAATGACTGTTTTCCAAAATGATTCGGGCTGTTTTACATACATTTTTGCGAAGTTTAGCCTTTTCACTCGGTTTATTTTATTTATAAAGGGCTTTTTACGTGCAGTTCTTCCTCTGTAACTATGCCTTTTGAGTGTATTTCGAATTGTTTGTGTAGTAACTTCCTTCCCTAAATATTCCATAGTGTTTTTACGAAGAATGGTCGCATTTTTCTTCGGAGTTTTCTGAACTTGCCGCACTAGCCAACGCACATCTCCAACTGAAAGTGCTTTTGGTCGACCAGATCTTGGTTTATTGTCAACAGTTTTCGTTTCTGTCCACTTTCTGATGATGGATTGTATAGTAGATCGTAGTCTATTTAATATTTCACTGATAGTTTTTTGAGTTAAACCATTCCTGTGGTGTTTTATTATCAAAACTTTTACCTCATCAGAAACCTCGTTTTGCTTACGACCCATTTTGACAAAAACTATATTTTCAATGAAATTAAATATTTGCTGTCAAGGGCAAAGCCTCCTTTACTAAATAAAACAGAAAAGGGGGATTCCCAAATAATATTTGAATTTGACTTTGATGATAGCACATCAATGATGAATACTTTTTTTGTTCTGTTTTTGGTGTTATTATATAAAATTGCATTTTTTGCGCTAATTAAACTTATTTTTTGAATTTATTTTAAAACATATTACGAAAAATAAACTATTGCATAAAACTGCATTATTTGTTTACTTTAAATTTTCTTCAATTACCCAAAATAAGTGCATTTATTATCAATTTTGCTAATGATGAATACTTTTTTTGACCGCTGTATATATATTCTTGATCGTCTCGACGTTCTGAGTCGATCTAGCCATATCTGTCCGTCCGTCCGTCTGTCGAAATCACGATAACGGTCGAACACGTAAAGCCACTTGAAATTTTCCACAAATACTTAGTATTGACGTAGGTCGTTGGGGATTGCAAATGGGATCAGATTTAAATACAGCTCCCATATAAACAGATCTCCCGATTTGACATTTTAAGCCCCTGAAAGCCGCAAATGCTGTCCGATTTGGGTGAAATTTTGAATGTGGTGTTCCCTTATGATTTCCAACAACAGTGCATAGTACGGTCGGAATCGGTTTATAATCTGATATAGCTCCCATATAAACCGACCTCCCGATTTGACTTCTTGAGCGCTTAAAAGCCGCCAATTTTATCCGTTTTGGCTGAAAATTTGCATGCGGTGTTCAGTTATGATTTCCAACAATAGTGCCCAGTACGGTCCAAATCGGTCTATAACCTGATAAAGCTCCCATATAAACCCATCTCCCAAATTGATATCTTGAGCTCTAACAAGCCGCAATTTTCGTCGGATGTGGCTGAAATTTTGCATGAGGTATTCTGTTACGATTTCCAATAACTGTGCCAAATACGGAACAATTCAATCTATAACTTGATATAACTCCCATATAAAACGGTCTCTTGATCATCCTTGTTCAGTTCCTAGAAGCTTTAATTTTTGTGGGAATCCATGATCCGAACTTAGCACGCTTTTACTTGGTTTGGTCTCAAGAAGTCATATCGGTACTTAGGGGGAAAATACTCTTAAGATCAACCTTGGTACCAAACGAAATCGCATTCTGGGAAACCAGTCAAAAGCTCTTACAAAGAAGAAACCCATTTTCTGCCTACCTTTAAAAAGGGTTTTCTTTACTTCTATTTGTAATAGACACAGTATCCTACGGTATACATTCGGGCAATATCCGATTGTATAATTTACACAAATCTTTCTTTGCTCCGGTATGCGATTTGGGGTTAGAACGTGTTTCTAATACTCGTTTCGTATTTGATATCAAGAGTATGTCATAGATTTCATGATTTGACATTTGATTGTTAAATTATGCCTATTTATATGCCATAAATATGGCCATAATTTTTGGTTTTTATGGTTATCCCTGCACGACTTTTCGTTCTACCCCCTGAATAGTCGTGCAGGTTCTTTTCATCCAATAACACTGGCACTCACATGGACACATGCACATTAGGAAAATCTCATAAAATCTAGAAAATATTTACATATTATTTTTTTATAACTCTCTTCTTTATTCACCATAATATCACTTCTATTTGTATCCCTCACATCCCCTCTATCTAAGAGATTCCTATTTCTTTCAATGCCTTTGATTATCAAATTGTCCTCGAGAAACCATTTCAGAGGCCACTCAATAGCGTGGCAAATGATAAAGTGTTATGGTTGTCAAGCCTACCCCCCCGGCCATCGTTATGTCGTCTATGTTTTGGCAAATTGATACAATTTGTTTTTTCCTTTTCCCCCTCCTAATATCAAACCCATCACACTCATATGTGGAGGATGGAGGATGTGCTGAGCTTGGGAAGTGGAAAATTTATGTGTAAGGGTTACGGGCATTTCTTTATAGTGATGGTATTATTACCACTTATGAATTATTGTACGAGTGTCTGGGGAATAACGAGCCGACTGGCCAAGAATATGATGGCAATTATGTGGGGAATGGAGGAAAAGCACATAAAATAATAAACAGTTTTACCATTTGAAAAATATCAGAGAAATTTTGAGTTTTTTGTTACCAGTATCACTGCCAATGTTGACGAAAAATATACACATATTTATGTTGGGCTCTTAAGGTAAGGATTAATCATAGGGTTTAAAGTTCAGCTTCAAGATAAAGTAACCTTAAAATCCAAAGGCATTCTTCACCGTTACACTACTTACTGTTAGTGTGTAGGTAGGGTATGGTAATCCACCTGAGAAATCCGACTGCTTCCAACCCTCTTCTCTCGCATTTTGATCTTTGATCAATGAGATCACGATTTCTTTCTTCACCATCTACACCTCTTCTCACTAGGGTATGCCATTGTGATAATTGTCTCTGGATAGAATTATCTTAATGCCCAGCAAAAACTAGGTAAGTACATGTCATTACCCACTAGAATACCAGTAAACAAAATCATATTACTAGTAGGAATACCTATGATTCAAAAGTAATGGGTTACTACAATATAATGAGTTAAATTAAATAATAATATGTAATAAAGCAAAAATTCTAAACAAAATTTGACAACGAAAAGTTTTGTGTTAAATCTTAAAGTAATCGAAAAATTCGCAAGAATTTAAAATTTGTATACCCTCCACCATTGTATGGGGGTATACTAGTTTCGTCATTTCATTTATAACACCTCAGAATATTCGTCTAAGACCCCATCAAGTCATGACATTTTAACTTGATATAGCCATGCCCTTCCGTCTGTCCGTTCGTTTGTCGAAAGCGCGCTAACATACGAATAAGTTGGGATATAGTGACGTTGTCATAACTGGAGACTTTAATTCCAATATTCTTGTAGACTCGCTTTTAACGGACAATATGTTGACACTGGGTCTCTACCCTACTAATACTACAAACCCTACTCATTTCTCTTCAACTGTTAATACCCTTTTAGATTTATTCTTTGTAAATAATGCCTCCAATATTTTACTTAATGAACAAATATCTGCTCCTTGTTTCTCGAAACACGATTTGATTTATCTAGCTTACAATTTCACCTTGTCGGAGAAAGTGGAGAAGTTTTCGTACCGCGATTTCAGGAACTTGAACTATTCTGCTTTAGATGAGAGGATTCAGGAAGTCGATTGGCATGAAATATATGGACTTATATCTGTTGATGATAAATTGAGCTTTCTTCAAGAAAACATTCTTCGTATCTATGATACAACAGTCCCTATTAAAACGAAAATGAAAAGATCAAACACTAAGCCTTGGTTTAATTCCACTATTAGAAATTTCATTAGAAATAGGGACCTAGCCTACTCTAGGTGGAAACGTTTTAAGACTCCTGAACTTCAGGAAGAATTTCGCACGGCCAGGAATAAGGTTAATAAAGTTATTAATGATGCAAAGTTACGATATTTTTCATCCAAATATTTTTCGGCGTTAGACACGAGAAGCAAGTGGAAGGTTATAAATGATATCGGAGTTGGTAAATCCAAGGCGATTTCTACCTACCATGGAGATATCAACGAATTGAATAGATCTTTTGTTAATATTCCGACCTTGGATATAGACACCACTTTCTATCAAGTCACTAATAGGGTAGTGGACAACACACATGTTGACTGCAGTTTTGAGTTTAGATGTGTATCGCACGATGAAGTTATACATAGTCTTATGTCAGTGAAGTCTAATGCCATTGGTCTTGATGGTATTGACCCAAGATTTATTAAAATACTGATTCCTTACCTACTACCTTATTTTACTCATCTCTTTAACTCAATTCTAATCTCCAGTAGATATCCGAGTATCTGGAAACGATCAAAGATAATTCCTATCCCTAAATCCAATGGCGATTTTCGTCCGATTTCGATATTATGCTACCTCTCGAAAGTTTTCGAAAAGATTTTACATAGACAAATGTCTGAATATCTCCAAAGGGAATCGCTGTTATCTGATAGACAAACCGGGTTTCGAGCTCATTATAGTTGCGTTAGTGCATTAGTTGAAGTTTCGGAATCGATAAGGAGTAAAATTGATGATGGTAATGTTAGTTTTCTCGTCCTTCTTGACCACTCAAAGGCTTTCGACTCGGTTGATCATCGTAATCTATATATGAAGCTCAGAAGATTCTTCAAGTTCAGTGATACTTCTATAAAGCTTTTTCAATCGTATCTCAGTAATCGGCAGCAGTCAGTGTACGTAGGAGATGCCATATCAGAGTCAATAATAGTGCCCAAGGGGGTTCCCCAAGGCTCTATAATAGGTCCGCTTCTTTTTTCACTTTACGCAAACGATCTTCCAAGCCAGCTAGTCCACAGTCAGATCATCATGTATGCTGATGACGTTCAGTTGTTTCTTAGCGGTTCTGTTGATGATATTGGTGAATGCGTTACAAAACTCAACCAGGACCTTTCACGTGTTTATAACTGGGCCACAGCAAATGGTTTATTTCTGAATCCTCATAAATCGAAAATTATTGTTTTTCACAAGAGTAAAAGATTTACTCTACGAGACTTGGATGTCACTATAAATCGTCAGAAGATTGATATTGTGTCTAGTGCGAAGAATTTAGGTGTAATTTTTAATAGCTCATTGACTTGGTCTAATCATGTGAATGCTATAGCAGGGCAGACATATGCAAAGCTGCGTACACTGTGGATCACACACTCTTATACACCTATTGAGGTTCGGACTCTATTAGCGAAGATGTTTCTAATTCCTGGTTTGATCTATGGCTGTGAACTGTTTGCGAACTGCGATTCACTAAGCCAACGGAAATTGAATGTAGTTTTTAACAGCATTATTCGGTATGTCTATGGTGTAAGAAGAAATCAACATATTTCCACCATGGCGAATTCCCTTTATGGCTGTAGTTTTGACAATTTACTCAGAATCAGATCTCTACAATTCCTGCATAAGATCATTGTGACACAAACACCCAATTTCCTCTACGACAAATTAGTATTCGCCCGATCTAGAAGGGGTAGAAAACTTGTACCTTTTCGAAGAAGGAGTCTAGTATCTAAATGGCAATTTTATACGAGTACCATACGTCTTTGGAATACCATTCCCCACGAAATCCAAAACATCAGCAACGCGTCAGACTTTAAGAAAAGACTTTTTATTCTTCTTAGTAACTAATTATTCAAAAATTGTTTTTCTCTCCTTTTAAACATTGTTAACTTCTTCCTTAAAGTGAAAACTATTTTAATTTATTATTTTTCTCAATAATTTGTATTTCCATCATTAATATTCAAAAAATTTTTTTACATTTCTTTTATATTTCCTTAAAATTTTTATATTATTTTTATTATTATTTTTTTCAAAGGATATATGACTGTTCTTATAAGCCTGCACTATAATTATAAGATTTTTTATCTTGTTGTGTAGGTATTCATCAAATAAATAAATAAATAAATAAATAAAAAAAAATAAATAAGTAAAGCTAGGCGCTTAAAATTTTACACAAATACTTCTTATCAGTTTAGGTCGGTTGGAAGTGTAAGTAGACCATATCGGCCCATATTTTGATATAGCTACCATATAAACCGATCTTGGATCTTGACTTCTTGAGTCGCTAGAGGGCTCAATTCTCATCCGATTCGGCTAATATTTTGCTAGAAGTGTTTTAATATGACTTCCAGCAACTGTCCATAACCGGAAGTAGCTGCCATATACACCGATCTTGGATCTTAATTTCTTGAGCCACTAGAGGGCGCAATTCTCATTCCATTTGGCTGAAATTTTGCATGAGGTTAGGTTATGTTGAAAAGAGAGTGTTGATATTATTCCGCCCCATGCCCATGGACATACACCTAAGCCAGTAATCGGCTTGTTGTGCGTTCTAAATAGTAAAAAGTAACCTCGAAAAAGAAAATCTATGTTAGGAATTCGAGGCAACTCACAAAATCCCTAATTGTTTTCCATGCCACGCCCCTAAGTTGGTTCATGTCTGGTATTGTGTCCCCACCTAAGTACCGGTGTCTTTTAGCCGCGAAAGCTGGGCAATACCATATGAAATGCTCCTATTAAATTTTGCATGAAGTGTTTTATTATGACTATCAACAACTGTGTTAAGCATGGCTCAAATCATTCCATAACCTGATATAGCTGCCATATAAACCGATCCTGGACCTTGACTTCTTGAGCCACTAGAGGAATCAATTCTCATTCGATTTGGCTAAAATTTTGCATGAAGTGTTTCGTTATGACTTTCAACAACTGTGTTAAGTATGGTTCAAATCATTCCATAACCTGATACATCTGCCATATAGACCGATCTTGAATTTTGACTTTTTGAGCTACAGAGGGGCGTAATTCTTAACCGAATGGACTGAAATATTACACAATCACTTCCCATGACCTTCAATATACGTGTCCAATATGGCCTGAATCGATCTATAGCCTGATACAGCTCCCATATAAACCGGTTACCCGATTTTGCTTCTTAATCCCCTATAAGGCGCAATTATTATCCGAATGGACTGAAATATTACACAATGACTTCTACTAGGGACTTCAACGATCAATTCATTTAAGCTCCGAGTCGGAATATTACTGGATATAGCTCCAATAGCATACAAATTCTTTCCCATTATTCTTTGTTTGCCTGCAAAGAGATACTGCGCAAAGAACATGGGAAATGTTATCCATGGTGGGGGTATATAAGATCCGTCCCGGCCAAACTTACCACGCTCTTATTTGTTATACCCTCCACCATAGGATGGGGGTATTCTAATTTCATCAATCTATTTGTAATACCTCGAAATATGCGTCTAAGATCTCATAAGGTATCTATATTCTTGATCGTCGTGGCATTTTCAGTCGAACTAGCCATGTCTGTCCGTCCGTCCGTCCGTCTGTCTGTCGAAAGCACGCTAACTTTTAAAGGAGTAAAGCTAGCCGCTTGAAATTTTGCAAAAATTTTTTTTATTAGTGCAGGTCGGTTGGGATTGTAAATGGGCCAAATCGGTCCATGTTTTGATATAGCTGTTATACAATTCTCGTCCGATTTGGCTGCTTGAGGTGTTTTATTATGACTTCCAACAACTGTGCTGAGTATGATTGAAATCGGTCCATAACCTGATATAGCTGCCATATAAACTGATTTGGGGTTTTGACTTCTTGAGCCACTAGAGGGCGAAATTATTATCCGATTTAGCTGAAATTTTGCATGAGCTGTTTTGATATAACTTTCAACAACTGCGCTAAGAATAGTTCAAATCGGTCCATAACCTGATATACCTGCTATATAAACCAGTATGGGATCTTGACTTATTGAGTCTCTAAAGGGCGCAAGTATTACCCGATTTGGCTGAAATTTTGTACAACGGCATCTCGCATGACCTTTAACATACGTGTCGAATATGGCATAAATCGGTTTATAGCCTAATACAGCTCCCCTTTAAACCGATCTCCCTATTTTACTTCTTCAGCATCTAAAGTGCGCAATGCTTACTAGATTTGGCTGAAATTTTACACAATGACTTCTACTATGGTCGCCAATATTCAGTTCTCATATTCTCAAGTAACTCATTACTTGATATTTTTCCAATAATATAGCAATTCTTTTCTTTTATCCTTTGTTTGCCTAAAAAGAGATACCGTGGCAAGAGCTCAACAAATGCGATCCAGGTATATAGAATTCGGCTCGGCCGAACTTAGCACGCTTTTACTTGTTTAATTCTTTTTATGGTTGTGGGATTTATTTTTGATTTTCTTTTAATTTGTTGTTATTAATTTATTAAACTGTCCTTATCATCTACACTTTTTATTATATTTCTACACTTTTCTATAAAAATCATAGATTAAAATTCATTGAATTCGAGTTTTAGTCGAATTTTTCGTGTTTCGAAACAGGGATAGATTATTACCTACCCGTATTCCACCTTCCCTACGCATGTATGAAATACTGTATAAGAATCAGTTAACCCAATTCTGAATTTGGACTTATATTAGAAATTTGAGAAATTGATCAGGACGGGCTCTTCCTTATTCCGATAAATAGATACGATGGTTGCCTTTTATTTTACGGGAACATTCCATTAAGATATCGGGGCAAACTTCCCACATATCAATGAATGCAGTCCTATTCAAGTTTTAAGCTCAATGATAAGAAGCCTCCCTTTTATAGATGAGTTCGAACGGCGTGCCCCAGTGCGACGTCTCTTTGAAGATAAGTTTTATATGGCATAGTACCTCACAAATGTTGCCAGCATTAGGAGGGGAAAACCACCGCTGAAATCTTTTCTGATGGTCTCGCCAGGACTCGAACCCAGGCTTTCAGCGTCATAGGCATAATTTAAGTAAACAATGTAATTTATTTTTAGTTGGAGTCTCTTTCCCCACCCTTCAAATTTAAATGTTATTAACAAACTCCCTTAATCTTGTCTCCGTAGAACATTTATCGCTTTTATTTTTAATCTTAGACCAATGGACATAAACTGTCAATAAATCCAAATTCCTTACACATCAATGACCATAATAATAAAAAGTCATTTTGCCCTCGTCCTTTGGTATTACAAATATTTTGGAAATCCTTTAAAGCAGCAGTTAAAAATGAAAATTATTATACAAATATTAGAAAATTCCTTAAAACGCCCCGGCACGTGGCAACCGCAAATCCACTAAAATGTTGCCCAAAAACTCCGACGCATGCTTTGACTTATGATGACAGTAAGAGGAAAAAGTCTCTGGCATGCGGCTTTTTAAAACATTTGCTTTTCTCATTATTAAGTTGTCATACGATGAAGATAACGTGTATTTTTATCAGGAAATTCCGCAACAACTTTTTTGTTGTTGTTTTGGATGCTCGTGGTTCAATGTTGGTCTTTTCAACATCCTACACACCAAACGAATGATGAAGGATGAATGGACGTCTAGCATGAAGGCAGACGAAGGCACACTCTGCACCATTTTGTGGCTGTTTCTTTTGATGAAAAGATTTGAATGGAACGTATGTTCTACGGAATACATTAATTTTATGCTACGACGAATAGATCTTTAGATAACATTTTTTCGCCACCATGCAAAAGGGGACGAAAACTGATTTGGAAACAGTGGTAAATTGACGAAAAAAAAATTTCAAAAGAATTAAAAAAAATTCCCAAGAATAGAGCTCGAGTTAGGAAAGAGGTTTCCTAATGAAATTTGGATTGGCGTAGTAGTAGACGAATGAAATAAAAAAAAAATGAGAGCATGTTTTGGGGGAAAATTGGCTTGTCAAAAGTAGGCAGTTTTTTTATATCAAGAAAAAAATCAAACAAATTTTTTTTTTAATTCTTAAGAGTGAAATTAACGAAAACTTTGCAGTGTCTTGTTACATTTAATGGTTTCAATATTAAACAAGTAAAAGCGTACTAAGTTCGGCCGGGCCGAATCTTATATACCCTCTACCCTGCATCGCATTTGTCAAGTTCTTTAAATAACTTTTTCAAATAGAAGAACACCAGTCATAGAAAAACACCACCTCCGAAATTTCAGGCAAATCGAGTAATAGTTGCGCCCTCCAGAGGCTCAAATAGTCAAACTGGGAAGTCGGTTTATATGACAGCTATATCAGGCTATATACCGATATAGACCAATATTTGAACAGTTGTTGAAAGTTATACCAAAACGACATATGTAAAATTTCAACTACAATATATTGGATAAGAATTGTGTCCTCTAGAAGACCATGAAGTCTAATCTGGAGTTTGGACTATGGCGACAATAACAGGATATGGACTGATTTAGACCATACTTGACAAAGTTGTTGGAAATCAAAATAAAACACTTCATGCAAAATTTCGGCCAAATCTGATAAGAATTGCGCCCTCTAGAAACTCAAGAAGTCAAGACCCAAGATCGGTTTATATGGCAGCTATTTCAGGTTATCAACCCATTTTAACCATACTTAGCACAGTTGTTGAAAGTCATAAGGAAACACGTCATGCAAATCCGATAGCAATTACGCCATCTAGAGGCTTACGAAGTCTAATCAGGGATCGGCACAGTTGTTGGGAGTCATATAATAACACTTCATGCAAAACTTCAGCCAAATTGGATAAAAATTGCGCCCTCTAGAAGCTCAAAAAGTCAAGACCCAAGATCGGTTTAGATCGGTTTAGTGTAGTTCGGTTGGGATTGTAAATGGGCCGAATTTTATATACCCTACACCATGGATTGCATATGTTAAGTTCTGTGCCCGGTATATCTTTAAAGGCAAACAAGTAAAAAAGGCATTTAGTTCGGCCGGGTCGAACTTTCTATTCCTACCACCACTGAAATATATATGAACCGCCATTCGTCATAATCCAGTGGAAAATGCATTATTTATGATCCAATAGCAGCTATATCTAAATATAGTCCGATCTCCACCATATACAAGAAGGCTCTGTAAGGGGTAACACAACTTATTGTACCACATTCATCAATTAAAAAATGGACCTTTAATGGCCCTAAGAACTTAAATCGGTATATCGGTACATGTATATGATATAGACCGATCTGAACCATATTGAATACGAATGTCGAGGAGCATATCACAGCCTACTGTGTGAAATTTCAGCGAAATCGGGTAATATATGTGCTTTTACTATCCCAAGAATTTAAATCTAGAGATCGGCACATATGGCATCTATATCTAAAAATAACCCGATCTTGACCATACTCGGCACGAATGTCGAGGCGCCTAACGTAACTCATTGTGCCTAATTAGTAAAATGGTAAAGCCACCTTTTATGGGTCTGAAACCTTAAATCGGGAGATAGATCGGGACCGATCTGGGCAGATCAAGTAGGAATGTCGAGGTGCCTTACACAAGCCGAGGAGCATATACCAATTTTCTGCGAAATCGGACAATAAATGCACCTATTATGTGTCCAAGACCTTAAACCGAGCGATCGGTCTATATGACATCTATATTCAAATCTGAACCGATCTGGGACAAATTAAATAAGGATGTCGAAGGGCCTAACAAAACTCACTGTCCCAAATTTCGTTGAAATCGGATTATAAATGCGCCTTTTATGGGCCCAAGGCCTTAAATCGAAAGATCGGTCTATATGGCAGCTATATCTAAATCTGGTCCGTATTGAACAAGAATGTCAAGAGGCCTTACACAATTACAAATTGCAGCGAAATCGGATAATAAATGTGTCTTTAACGGGCTTAAGACATTAAATCGGTAGATCGGTCCATATGGGGGCTATAGAGGGCGCAATTCTTATACAATTTGGCTGAAATTTTGAAAGTGTTTTGTGATGACTTCCAACAACTGTGCGAATTATGGTCTAAATCGGTCCATAACCTAATATAGCTGCAATATAAACCGATCTGGGGTCAGAGAGTGCAATTATTGTCCGATTTGGTTGAAATTCTGCGTTAAGTGTTTCAGTTTGTCTCGCAACAACTATGCCAAGAAAAGTCTAAATCGAGTCAAAACCTGATAGAGTTTAACATATAAACCGATGTCGGAGCTTGAGTTCTTAACCCGCCAGACGCCGCATTATTATCCGATTTTGCAGAAAATTAGCTGATACTACCCGTGCTGTTGTATGACAAGCATGGGTACTTGTGAAAGCTGATGAGGCGGTACTTGGAGTGTTTGAGAGAAAAATCCTTCTTAAAATATATGGACGAGTATGCGTTATTGAAGAATATAGTCGTCATATGAATCACGAGCTATATGATAACGATAGCATTGTTAAATGCATCAAAATACAACGGTTGCGTTGGCTACGTCATGTTATCAGAATGGATGAAGAAGCTGCTGCTAAGAAGTCAATTGAAGGAGATCATAATAGAATACGCAAAAGAGGAAGACCAAAATAGCGAAAGAGTGACCAAGTAGAGAGAGTTATCTCAAAACTGAGTGTTCTTTACGTTCGGCTAGAGGAAGAAATTTTCTGTAGTGGCCAACTATAGTAAATCAATTTTTGGCACGTATGTTGAAAGTCATATGAGAAGTTTCTGTTCAAAATGTCAGCCAAATCAGACAAGAACTGCATCCTCTGAGGGCTCTAGAAGTGCAATCGGGAGATCAGTGTATATGGGAGCTTTATCAGATTTTACATCGATACAGACATGTCTTAATCGGCTTAAAATGTCATGACGATCAAAAATATATATGTTTTAATATTTCAGAATGACGAAGTTTGTCTAGTTTACCTCCCTCCTATGGTATAAAAAAGAGCTCAATATGAAGCCTTACCATTTTCAAAAGACCCACTATCTTACAGTAGTGAAGTATCTTTTCAACCTAACCTAACTACAGTAGAGCAAAAAAACCTAGACTCGAAAGAGCAATGGTGTTGCTGGGCTTCCACGAACGAGGAAATTTTCGAACATCGTGTTCTTTGACGAAAGAAATTCGTTAATTGTCAAAATGATCTTGTTTACTAAACCGATCTGGGCCAAATTCAAGGAAGATGTCGAGTGGCCTTACACAACTCACTGTCCCAAATTGTAGCAAAATCGGATAATAAATATGGCCTTTATGGGCAAAAACCCTAAATCGGCGGATTGGTCTATATGGGAGCTATATCAAGGTATAGTCCGATATAGTCCATCTGCTTATGAGCAAAAGCGAATCTGTGCAAAGTTTCAGCTCAATGTCTCTATTTTTAAAGACTGTAGCGTGATTTCAACAGACAGACGGACGGACATGGCTAGATCGTCTTAGATTTTTACGCTGATCAAGAATATATATACTTTATAAGGTCGGAAATGGATATTTCGATGTGTTGCAAACGGAATGACATAATGAATATATCCCAATCCATCGGTGGTGGATATAAAAATACCTTCACACAAAAAAATACGTGGTTTTTTGAATTGGTACACATCGTATCAGCTACCCTGTAATTAAAAAACTTCTCACATATCAGTGTCCGATTCAAGACTTAGCTCAATGGCAGCTACCCTGTACGGTCGATTCAAACATTGAGAAGATGAATACAGGCCACACTAACTTGTATTCCTTAACCATGCCTCATGATGAGATCATCTCAAAGGGATCTCCTTTGCTTACAGCGATTTTGCGATTAACAACCTCTCCTGGTTATACACAGCACAAGGCTTCTCATAAATTCTCGGAAAATCAGATGTGCTGGGCTCTTAAGGATCATTCTGTGTAGCCCAGCTGTCATGGTTTGTCTCCAAAATCTTCACAGAATTCCGTTAAAAAAAAGTTATTCCAAAAGTTTCAGTTTGAGATGAGTTTAAGTGCTTCACGTATGTACAACGTTCTCTCTGTAGCGAAAAAAGTCCGAGAATAGAATCGACTATATAAAACTCTACGCCACCAAGAGTTTCTAGTATTTGCAAGCAAGTGTTCTTACAGTTTTTAGCTCACGTAGTGAACTGATAACAATCGGTTCAAAATTGTGGCACCAAAAACAAACATATCAGTTGAAAGAAATATCTGAGAACTATATCGTGCATAATCAAAAATGGGAGCAACAGCCACAAAACGCATATCGGATAAAGGATATATACGAGAAAAATTAAAAAGTGGCATGTGTAAAATTTTCGATTTGTGGTGGTCGGATAACAAATGCGACCTATGCTTTGACTGCAAGTATATATGGGCAGACAGACGGACATAACTAAATCGCATCAGGTAGTGATTATAAGCCGATCGCTATACATAACAATGAGTCTAGCTCTTCTCCTTCTGTTTTTTGGCGCCACTCCCAAAAATTAAGTCTTGTTTCTCGATTTCATCGTACATTGCTTGTTTGAGGATCATCCAAATCATGCGGATGGTACATGGACATTACTGCTAAATCTACATCGCAGTAATAAGTAATCTGAATTAAATTCAAATCTTAACTAGCTACAATTCAACCCCTTAGCATATCTTCTATTACTTGAAAGATATGTTATGTGTCCTTAGTGCTGACTCTCTTGTCATTACTCCGTCCATGTCTTAACTAACCACTGTGCCACATGAGTCGTGGGTGCTAGCCAACCCCACCGAGTTTTTTTTTTAATGCATATCCTTCTTTTGTGTATCAGATGAATAAAAATTAGTTTTATTGAAATTTCAAATATGTTAAATGTTATTCTAACAACAAAGCTTGCCACTGAATGCACTGACCCTTAAAACGTCCCTATGTCTAACTAATTTCAAAAAGTGGCCTTCTATTCAGGTGAAGGATGACATAGTTGTTGACTGGCGGCGAAGCTGTGTGTGTTTTTTTTTTTTTATTTCAACCACTTGCTATTGGCGTGGCTTAAGGGTGAGATATTAATTTTCCAAATAGAAATTTTTGGTAGACACGTAATGAAAAAAAGTTCAAATAAATGAATGTAGTATGAAAGCTATGTCTTGCCTAGGTTAATTTGTGATGGAGATTTAAAAATTTGAGGACATTTTTTAACAACATGAATTTCATAGCACTTTTTAGCCCCAAACTGGTTTTTGTGAAGAATTACATTGTTAATAGAATTTAAACAGAACAATTTCAAAGAAATTGATTATCCCCATACAAAAAAATATACAAAATGGACGTTTTTCAATTCCTGGTCCTGCTTTCTAAAATTATTTGGTAATTTTGTAGATTTTTTACAAATCAATGCTGAACATAATTATTGGCATATAAAACACAAACATTAAGAAATCATTAAACCATTTTCCCAATCGATTTCCATCAAAAATCAATTATTCGAAGCTTAAGCACAACACCTGTTCTCCACAAAGTTTGTGAAATCCTATTCACCATAAATTGTTTTTTAATTGCTTAATCATTCAAAAAAAAAACATCGAAGTCCAACTGACCCCACTAGCTCATTAACATAAAACTACAGGAGACATTACGGTTTCCTTTAAACAACAAGAATTGCTTAAACATTCTGCTAACATTGCAGAACATTTAATGAGACGAGGGCACACCAAGCAATTAATCAAATTGGCCTTATCGAACGCTTCCTAATTTACAATACCACTGCGACAACAAAAACAACTTAACAGAACAGCCTATGTTTATGTGAATGTAAGTACTTCGAATTATAAAACATTTGCTTTCAAACAAGGCGTAAAGTGACAATGTCAAGGATAATTTTTAACGCTTTAGCTATAATCAGTCGTGTCCGACTTAAGAGATATAAGAAACAATACAGGTAACTCGTTATTAAGAATGTAAATGGTACTTGTAGAACGTTTTTGGAAAAATATAATTGTTAGAATCGCTGTGTCATTTAAGTCCTTTGTGACAGCAAAGGAGAACCAGCATTGTAGAACCAGCTATTGTAGAACCAGCATGTTCGCCTTATAAAGCCTAGTTCACATCCGTTAAATTCACACAAGCCTTCAAAAAACGAAGTACTTTCTTGGTATTCCAGCCACACAACATGTTACACTGTTTCCTCTTCCTCGTTGTCCTCTCAACTTCTGCAGAAATTATAACTTGCAACCTTTGACCTATCAGCACGTTTTCTTATCAGAGAGTGACCTGTCATGACGGACAGTATGAGACTTCGATTCTAGCCAACGACAACAATGCGGTAGACCTATTTAAGTTCAGACTGGGGAACACACTCTCAAATGAGTGAAAATTTAACTAACTGGTTGTAAAATTGACCACAGTATGTCGCTTAAAATGTTTTTGTCCTGTTTGGTATATACAATTTCTTATTTAAAGTATATGCGAGTGAACTAAAATGCAGTTGAAATTTTCAAGAAGTTGGGATATCTGAACTGAGTTTCAGCATGTTTGGAGCATA